>NC_056733.1:508496400-508696400 GCF_019279795.1 Protopterus annectens | reverse complement strand
GTTTCCTCATATGCAGTCTTGCATATGGAATTAGAAAAATGCAGGAAGCCATGAACCCCAAGGCCTGCAGAATTTGTCTTGCAGATAACTGGGGTTTTGTGGCCACTTGTTTGAAGTAAGTCATCAATTGGATTTGTTTGTCTGGCGTGAGGTAAGCCATCTGGGCAGTTGTATTCAAGCCTGCACCCAGGAATGTAATTTTTTGAGAGGGTTCCAGTTGTGATTTCTTTTCGTTTATAGTGTACCCTAGGCAAGTTAGAAGCCTTTTTACAAACGTAGAAGAGTGTCCTTGTTTTCTGCCTGAATTAGGCAGTCATCCAGATAAGGATAAATTTGAATGTTTCTTTGTCTGCAGAACGCAATTACTGGTGCCAGGCACTTTGTGAATACCCTGGGCGCAGTAGATAAGCTAAAGGGCAGTGCAGAGAACTGGTAATGCAAATAACCTGCTTTGAAGTGGAGGGATAATCTGCAAGATTCCCTGATTGGGATATGCAGGTAAGCCTCTTTTAAGTCTAGAGTTACCAACCAGGCATCCTTGCTTAGCACAGGCAGTAACTGTTGTAGAGTCAGCATCCTGAATTTTGCAATGTCCAGGAAGGTATTTAGAATGGATAGGTCCAGAATTGGACGCCATGATTTGTCTTTTCTGGGTACCAGGAAAATTCTTGAGTAAAAACCTTGTCCTTTTTCCTTTTCTGGTACTGGTTGAATAGCCCCCATATCCATGAGGGACATAACTTGTTTCTGGGCCTCTGTCCACTGATTTGGAGGCAGATCTGGCCATCCGTTTGGAATTTGTAACATGTGGAAATTAAATCTGTATCCCTGGGATACTATATTTAAAACCCACTTGTCCTGGGTAATTAGATGCCAATTTTGTGCATGAAGTGCTAGTTTCCCCCCCAAAGGGGCTGCCAAAATATAAGCGCTTTGAAATGGCAGAGGAAAGTCATTGAGACTGTTTACCATAGGGGGTTGGCTTGCTACTTCCAGATTTGGAGGTGGAGGCACCCCATTGTTTTGTCCTGTAAGTTCCTTGTGACTGAAACCTAGAGCCTTTGGAGTGTCTGAGTTTGACCTGAGCCGCTCTGGTGGGTACTGGAAAGGACCAATTCTTAGTAGGCCAGTGCCTACTGAACCTGGGTGGCTGCACTTGTAGGAAATCTTTTACAATTTGCATAGATTTAGCTTTGTCTTCCATCTTTTTCAAAACCTCTTCTGCCTTATTACCAAACAGACTGTCCCGTTGTAAAGGAGCATCCAACAATTTTGCTTAAACATGATCAGGAAGATTTTGCTCCTTGAGACAAGCATGCCTTCTTATCAAAGATCCAGTTACAGCGGCCCTGCAAGAGGCCTCCAAAGAATCAAAACCACACTGCAAACTATGCTTTCCAATTTGTTCAGCTGAATGCAATAAATCCTGTAAATCTATTTTCCACACAGTCAGAAATCAACATCATTTTCTGTTTAAGTAAGCCCATGACATGCTGCTGATATTTAAGCATATGAAATTGCAGTTTAAAGCCCTGATTGCCAAGGTTGCAGACGTGTTAACCTTCTTTACCCCATCTATCCAGTGCCCTGGAGTCTCTATCAGAAGGGGTAAGATTTTTAGCAGTAGAAGCCTTAACAACACCCTTGGGATCCTGAGAAATTGTTTCAGGGTCAGCAGTAGGGTTTTTAAAAAGAAATTTGTGGGAGTCAGGAACCCGGTAATATCTGTCTGGCTTACTAGGAGCTGGAGGCAGGGAATCAGGAGCTATGCTGGATTCTGAAAAAACATCATCAACAATGTCTAGAACAGGAGGTATAGCCAAAGGCCTATGCTGAGGGAGAAGAAGGAAATCCCTAAGCCTCTTTTGGGATTCTGAAAAATCCTGACTCTCCCAATGGAAATGTTCCCTTAAGGTATGCAAAGTTACTCCAAAAGAAAAATCCTCGGGAGGACTAGCAGAAGGGATGGATTCTTCTGCAGAGTCCTCATAAGGTGGAACAGATAATTCCTGATCAGAAGAAATGGAAACCTGATCTGGAGATTCATAATCAGTGTCTTGCCTAGGCCTCTTAGTAGGAGGAGGATGGGAATCCCTGATCAAGGTAATTAAATCCTCAGCCATTTTGATCATTTGTTTTTTAGGCATAGGGGCCTGAGCACATGGCCCATGCATCATTTTTTTTGACATAGAAATTGGTTTTGGCCTTGATTTTGAGGATGGCGTCGGTTTAACATACAAATCTTTAGGCCTGAAAACACCCTCAGAAGCCGGTGCCTGCTCCGCGGTTCTGGACCCATCTAAGGGAGAGACATCCACGGGTTCAATACTTGGTGTCTCATGGCATACCGTATTCTGAATGGGTCTCAGTAGAGGCCTGCGCATCAAAAGTAGCAGGTATCAGGGGCTGCAAAAGCGCCTCACTGAGTACCGGCAACTGGCTTAGGAGAAGCTTTGTCGTCGGTTTTGGACGTTGACGGTCTGTCTCTGTCTTTTTCTTTGCGTTTTTTGTGAATTCCGGTAGTCGGATTGCTAACCAATGACATTTCTGGATAGTTAAATCTTGAAACAAAATATTTAGATGCAAAAATATACCAACGCTTAATAATGCGTTGGTTAAATTTAGCACAAATCCGACAGCAAGGCACGTTGTGGTCAGGGCCTAGGCAAGGAATACAGTACAAATGAAAATCCTTATGAGGTATTTGCTTCCCACAAGTAATGCAATTAACTTTTACTGACATCGATAAGGAGCAAGAAAAAGTTTCCCCAACGGGGTACTTAGCTTTAGGTTGAAGACTTCGGTTCTGAAACTCGAAAACGAAAATTTCAGGAGTCGGCCGACCGGCACTTGTTAACTGCTTCGGGCACCGCGTGGCAAGAAAGACTGATGAAAATGGCGTCTGTTGCATATTTTATACCCCTGATGACCTGACGTCATGGAAGAAGGGACAGCAACTGACACAGGACCCAAGACTTTGTTATTCAGGCCGACTGAGGGCAACCTGCTAGCAGATTACCCCAAATGTAATGACGGCAACAGTGAAACATGAAGAACATCCTGTATCCCAGCTCAGAAGAACAATTTCCTTAGTTACTCCCATTTGCTCACCCAAAATATTTCTGACAAGAGTACTCTAAAGAATTTTGAAAGTCTAACAATCTACATTCCCAAAATGTATGTCCCCATTTTCCTCTTTCTTCCTCACTACACCTCCAACATTTGCCATCTACCTAAGGAAAATTCTTCGAGTCTGCCTGAAGTATAAAAATTCCTATGCAAACACTCAAGCGAAAATCTTACATCTAGAGTTTGTTGCATATATCTGGAAGCCATACATATGCCCTCCCAATGTTTCCTTGAAAATTGCTTATCCAATCTCTCTTCTCAATCTTTTCTAACCTCCTCTGATTGATTCCTATAGCTATCATGCAGTGATGTATATGATCGACTAATTATCTCTTTTTAAAAGCAGCTTCTGCTCTAAATTAATTTAAAAACTGTACCAAAACATGCCATTCACTTAAGAGTCCCCCATCCCTTTCTCTTTGCCTATACGCAGATATCAATTCTTGATATGGAAGGCAGTCTCTAGTCTTCAGTCCAAATCTCTTCTTGGCTTCTACCCATTCTATTACCTTTCCCTCTCTAGATATTTGCTCCCAATACCTTGGTTCTTTTGTCAATTTTCTCCAGTAAATTCCAAACCCCTTCTGCCTATTCTCTGCACATCCTATGTGCATTCAACCCTATCAACAAATTCTCCATTCTCCAATCTCATTTTGGTTTAGCTCTTAGAATACTTTCTGCTACCTTAAGAATATAACATTCTGTGTGGCTGTTGTTATTGTCCTTAAGGATCTGCATCCAAAATCCGATTCTGTCCTTAGTTTTTGAATCACCCCACTTCATCATAATTCCTTAACTGTGTAGCTCTAAAATATCTCTTCAAAACAGGTAATCCTAACACACCTTGTTCTACTGGAAGCATCAGCTTATCCTACTGGACTCTTGTCCTTTTCCTCTCCCAGACAAAATTCTTCAACTCTTTAATTACTGTCCACAACCTTTTCTCTGGTTGCTAAAAATATGCCTGACCTGTATATAAAACTCAAGGGGATAAAACATTTTCACTACTTGTGCATTGCTATCCATAACCAAGTTTCCAGTTTCTTCCATTGTTTTTTTAGTCACTTCACACACATCCATAACAGAATCATTTTTAATCTATACTCCTTGATACTCCATTTTATTGTGCCTCCATAGATATGGGTATTGCTGGACCATTTCATCATGTGTGGGTACATAGTTTACAGCTATACCTTTTGTTTTATTGTCGTTAAATTTATATTTCAAAAAGACTTGGAACTGTCTCAAGATATCCCACAATGCTGAGATGCCCTTTTCTGATTTTATTGTGTACAAAATAATCATCTGCAAATAAAGCCAACTGTTCTTAATAACTATACCAATTATATCTTTGAATTTCTGAGTCCCTTATTTTCTTTGCCAATGGCTATAAATATAAAGCAAATAAAGGGGAAAGACGACACCTCTGCCTGGTTCCTCTCTTCAGATAAGCCCTTCTTCCATTAACAGTATTCACCTTTGAAATACAAAAAAAAATATTTTTCAGCACTATTTCCATACAATACGCAATAAATCTTATATAAGGAGGAGTAGCGATAGAAGCAGCCCGCAGTACATTTTTAGAGCCCACCCTTTTCTAAAAAGTCACAGAACTAGCCAAAGCCCTAGTACAGTGGGCCCTGATCTGGCCTGGAAGTTTCCTGATATCGTGACAGCAACTAAAAATAAAAGCACAACACAGACACTCGGAAATTGTCTGTTTTGACACTGACTGCCTTTTTCTAAACTTCATAGGAAAGAAATGGTTGATTAGAATTCCTTAAGGTTTTGTCCTATCAATATACTATTTTGAGTTGCCTGTTGACATTCAGAGTTATAGAATTCTTTCTCCCCTATTTTTTGGCTCTGGAAAGAAAATGTGAATGAACACACTGGCTCTAGGTAAACAATAAATACTGAGCAGCAGAAAAGGCTGTAAGAAAGCTTTATTACAGCTCACATACACCATTGGTACCTCGGCATTTTAGCCTTCAGTGGATAAATGTGCAATAAAACAGCCATACTTTTTTTATACATATAAAACCCCAATTAATCTATTACACCCTTAAGGTGAAAACACTTTTTTCTAACATTTTCTATGTATACATGACTTATAACCTTACAAATATATAAATCTACTCTAAAATACATAAACATTATCAGTGCCCATTAACAAATCAATTTAGCAATAGACTTAACATTTTACAACTTTACAGAATTATTCTAAACATAATTATCACATTTTTTTTATTTTGAAATTAAAAACTAAAAACAGACCTATTTAGTTCACCAAATTAACCTCAAGATTAAGACCACTGGGGAATAGTGTTCTATAATTCAAAATAAATTTACTTTCCAAAACCAACTGTTTCCTAATCATATCACCCCCATTATTTAGAACAGGGTGGGCAAGAAAACTAAAGAAAAAAGAAGGTATGTTACCCTTATGTGGATTGATAAAATGTTCCGCAACTGGACTTTTCATGTTGACATTACAAATGTCTTTTAAATGTTCCAAAAACCTCACTTTTACACCTCTTTTGGTTTGTCCTATATACCACTTAGTTTCAACGCACCCATAACCCACTGCATAGACTACCCCACAAGAATTACGATTAAATCTGCCCTTACACGCATACTTTTTACCATTAATGAATTCACCAGAAATATTTTTAATATATCTACATACCTTACAGTGACCACATGCATACATGCCCATACCTTCTAATGGGCCGGAAAATTGACCCATATTCAATAGTTCGTTCAAGTTAGCATAACGTCCATAGGAAAACCTAACAAACCTGGGAAAAATCTTACCTACATTCGTATCTTCACAAATACCATGCCATAAATTTAAAATAATCCTTCTCATAGTTTCAGAAAAACCTGAGAACTTGGAACCAAAAAAAGACTTCTCTTTTATCAGAATCATCATCCCTAATCTCATTCCTATGTCTCCCTTTTCTCCCAGAAGATTTTTCAACCAGAACTTCATCCAAAGCATGTTGTAGGACAGATTCACTATAACCTCTCATAGAAAGTCTATTTTTAACTTCCAGAAGAAACCTCTTTTTATAAAATTTTTCGGACGTATTAGGGGCTATACGTTTAAATTCACCTAAGGGCAAAGAATTTCAGCAAGTGGGGAGGGTGCATGCTATCTGCATGTAAAAAATATTTACAGCAGTATTTTTTCTAAATGGTTTAAACTGGATATTATTTTTGGTGTCCACATAGAACTCAACATCTAAAAATTCAACACTAGATTCTCCCTTCAACATTGAAAAACTCAATTTATGTTAATTAGAATTCAAACGAGAAAAAAAATGTCAAAATCTTTAGGATCACTCTTGCATAGAAAGACGAGGTCAGCAATATATCGTTTAAACAATACAATGACGAGGTCAGCAATATATCGTTTAAACAATACAATATTTTTCTTACATAAGTCAGAGCTGTAAATATAGTTCCTTTCAAAATAAGAAGTTATGTACTCACCATAACGTTCCATGTGAGTTGTTCATCCCGCCTTCATTCTTGACTGAGTTCGAAGCCGCTCCCTCGGCTCCGGTACGGCCACATGCAAAGCTCGAGGTCTTCCAGTAGTTCGAAGCCAAGCCCCCTATCCCATGATGCACTGTGAATTACCTCAGATCTTGTTTGCTGCGTATACTATAACCATATATAATAGTTAATCCCCTATATAAGGTAAGAAGACATTGAGCAACCAGGATGAAGCAACATTTAGGTCAACTATCAGCCAGGAGGGGGTAGGAGGGAGGGACGTAAAAATGAAGGTGAGATGAACAACTCACATGGAACATTATGGTGAGTACATAACTTCTTAATGTGAAGTTGTTCAATCTCTCCGTTCATTCTTGACTGATGGGTAGCGTCCCAAGCACCATCGATCTCGGGTGGCTCACAGGAGTACATTTTTCAGGACCGTGGACCCAAAGGAGGCCCTGTCCCTGGAGGCGTTATCAACTTTGTAATGAGTGATAAAGGTATGAGGTTTTGACCAAGTGGCTGCTGCTCAAATATTATCGAGGGGAAGTTTGGCTGAAAACGCAGAGGATGTAGAAACTACTCTAGCTGAATGAGTTTTAATCTTGTGTTGCAAGGGCATATTAGCAGCTGAATAGGCAAAGGTGATACAATCAAATAACCATTTAGACAGAGTTGTTTTAGCCACTGGTTTACCTTTCCTGGATTCAGAGAATGAAACAAAAAGTTGGTCTGATTTCCTGAAATCTTTTGTTCTATCCAAATAAAATCTGAGCGGTCTGTGAACATCAAGTTGGTGAAGCGTATACTCTAGTTTGTTGGAATGATTATGGAAGAAAACTGGTAACTCAATAACTTGGTTAATATTGGTTTCTGAACAAACTTTGGGCAAAAATGAAGGATTTGTCCTAAGTGATACTCTGTCAGCATGAAAAATCAAATAAGGAGGGTTGATAGATAAAGCCTGAAGCTCTGACACTGTGCGGGCAGAAGTAATAGCTACCAGAAAAATGGTTTTCCATGACATAAATTTGAGGTCACAAGATGATGCTGGTTCAAACAGCGGGAGAATTGTACACGAAAGCATAAAATTTATATTCCATGGAAAATGGAGTTTTCACAGGTGGTCTCATATGAAATGTCCCCTTGCATAAAGCTTTGGATAACTTGTGGGACATGATATTTAAACCGTCAACTCCAAGATGAAAATTAGAAATAGCAGCCAACTGAACCCGAACTGTTGCTGCTGCCACTCCTTTTTTAAAGATCATAGTCAAAAAGTCTAATATGTATGTCATGGGGGCTTGTTAAGGATCAATATTATTTTTCGAGGCCCATATGGAAATTCTCTTCCACTTACTAAGATAAAATTTTCTAGTGGAGGGCTTGTGAGAGGACAAAAGGATCTGTTTTGTCTCATTGGAAAGGTTATGAAGCCTGGCTATGAAGGGAACTGGAGCAGCAAAGCTGTCAGCTTCAATGACTACAGAGAGGGATGAAGGTCCCCCGACGGGTGGGTCAGTAGGTCTGGAACTGGGTCCAGAATCCAGGGATCCTCCAAGAGATGAGGCTGAAGGAATGGGAACCAAATCTGCCAAGGCCAATGAGGGGCTATAAGGATGATGGTCCTTCCCACGGATTTTGCTTTTTGTAGTACCTTGGGTATCAATGGTATTGGTGGAAATGCACAGAGGAGACCCAGGGGCAAATCGTGTACGAGTGCGTCCCTCTGGGCTTCTCTCGGAGGGGGAATCAAGGCAAAGTAGCTTCTGCATTTTGTGTTGATGTGACTGGCAAAAAGGTTGCAGCAAGGCTGGCCCCATTTGTGGAAAATCCTGTCCGCAATCTCTTTCTTGAGGGACCACTCGTGTGGCAACAGGACTGCCCTGCTTGGTTTACCTCCTATCATGTTGGATCTCCCCGGGATGTGCACTGCCAAAAGAAAGCGCTGGGAGGAAACAGCCCACTGTCAAACTCTGGGGGCTTCTCGGCAAAGGGGGTAAGATCTGGTTCCCCCTTGTTTGTTCAAATACCAGACTGACAATGATATAGTGTCGGTCTGAATCACAATCATTCCTATAGAAAGAAAGTACTGGAATGCCAAAAGTATTGCTCTCATCTCCAGGATATTGATATGCAAATGTGACTCCTGATCGGTCCATGTGCCTTGGGCAGTCTTTCCCTGAAAATGCCCCCCACCCCCACCCTATCAGGGAAGCATCCATGGTCACAATGGCTAATGGAGGAGGTAGAACAAAGGGACGTCCTATGGTGACTTGAAGAGACATCAACCACCACGGGGGGTCTTTCTTGCAAGAGCTTGTGATCAATATTGTGTAGTCCAAGCGTAGTTCCTGGTAAGACCATTGAGTGAACAAAAGCCATTGAAGGATCCGCATATGCATTCTTGCCAATGGTATGGCTACGATTGCCACTGACATCATACACAATACTTTCAGAACTTCTGAAGCTGGTGCTCTGTCTTTTGATACCAATGTGCTGACATGCTGATGAAAAAGAAAGACTCTTTCCATTGGTAGCCTTAGACTGGTGGCTGAGGTGTCTAGCTCTGCCCCGATAAAAATGATGTGCTGTGATGGTGACAAGGCAAACTTTTCTGAGTTAACTGTAATGCCTAGATGATTGCCGAGTGACAAAGGGTACTCCCTTGCTTGAATCAGTTGATGCCTGGTGGTGGCAGTAAGGAGCCAATCATCTAGGTATGGAAACACCTGGAATCCTAGACGCCTTAGGTGAGCCGTGACCACTATCATGCATTTGGTGAACACATAGCCGGCTTTAGGCATAGGCCAACTAGGCGGCCGCCTAGGGCGCCACTCTAGCAGGGGCGCTTTTCCAGTATTCATTTGGTGTAAGTAGACCAGGATGGGGATACCAGGTGGTGTGAGGGGGGCGCCATGAAGCCCTTTTGCCTAGGGCACCAGTTGACCTAAGGCCGCTCCTGGGGGCTGTAGTGAGACCAAAGGGCAGGGCACAAAACTGATAATGATTGGCTGCCAGCCGGAAACGCAGGTGATCTCTGGATGGCCTGGCCATTTTTATACGGTAGTACGCATCCTTGAGATCTATCAAGTACATCTAATTGTCTTTCCCTAGGAAGGGAAGTATAGACTGATGCGTGACCATCCGGAACTTCTCTTTCTTTACCTATTGGTTGAGTCTGCTGAGGTCCAAAATGGGTCTCCAGTCCCCTGTTTTCTTTTGGACCAAAAAGAATCTTGAGTAAGTTCCAGATCCTGTCTGGTCTGCTGGGACTGGCTGGATGACTCTTTTTTTGTAGCAACTTTCGGGCCTCTACAGTTGCCTGTTCCCTGCAACTGGGTGGAACGTCTGGGATTCTCCTTATAGTCGGAGGGGGGTGTGGCAAATGGTATGAAGTACCCTCTGAAATGAAACTTTGTACTCAGCTGTCTTTTGTTATTTTTAGCCAGGGGTCTGGGTACAAAGACAAGTGACCCCCAACTGCCTCCAGAGCAGGAAAGACGGGCCCTCTGTCACCCTGGTGTTATGGACCCCCTCTGCCACAAGGATGGCATCTTCCATTATTACCCCCTCCTCTGCCTCTGGAGGGAGGTTCGCCACGTGTGTACTGAAAGGCTCCTTGGGCTTTCCGGAACCACATTTTTCCTCCCCTTTGACCTTTGGGATAAGGTCGGGTACGGGTGGAAAAATGGACTCAGACGGCAGACAGAGTCTTTCCCTCCTGTTCACACCTGGTCAAGGTTTCCTTCACTTTAGGCCCAAAAAGGGATAAGGCATCAAAGGGAGTGTTCACAAAGGATGACTTGAAGGGCTCCGCGAAGGAACACAAGAGCATTCAGGAATGTCTTCTAAAAGCGATTCCTGTACCCGCTGCCCTACTCGTTCCATCAGCTGCATATGATATGAGACGCATGGATGAGTTCACAATAGAATTTAGGGTTGAAATCTGGGCAGCCACTTTAGCAGAGGCTCCTGCACCTACTGTACCCTCAAGATTATCTCCAACTCCTTAAGGAGACCTCTTTGCAACCTAGTAAAATGGGTTAAGTAGTTCAGTGAACGGAGGGAAAAAGTCGCTGAACTGAACATGCGTTTCCCATATCTATCCATAATCCTAGACTCAGTATTAGGAGGATGGATAGTCGAGGAAGTCTCAGGCATTTCTTTTTTGGTGGCTGCTGCCACCACCATGGCATCAACAGGAACTCCTTTGGTTAAGAACGTTTTGTCTAGTGGGGCTGATCTAAACTTGTTAAGCCTCCTAGGGACTGGCTCCATAGACTCCGGTGACTCCCACGCCCTTCGAGAAACCAACTGCATGATCTCATTAAATAGCGGAGACATCCACGAGGTGGAGGACTGAGACCCGAAAGCCTTCAGGGGAACTGACACATCCTCAGAAGGGTTTTTAGACTGCCATTCACCCCTCTGCCTAAGGATCTCAAGTATCTCAGCAAAGGAGATATCCTCAGAGGGGAACCGTGGGGACCTTTCTGACTCATCCAAGTCAGTATCAGATGTAAAATGACTCCTGTGGGGAGTCCAAGTGTCGCCTCTTGCACAATCTCTTCCTAGGAGCCTCCTCAGTGGGGGGCTTCTGCAGAGGTCTCGGAAGAGAAGGGGCCACCCTGTGGGGCTACCTGGGGCTCTACGCTTAGCCTGGATCATGGAAGCAGAAGCAGACACAGGCACTTTAGGGGATGAAGAAGCAAGACCTGAAATAGAGGATGTCTTGGGAGAAAAAGCTCTCCTCATGGCATCGAAGGCACCACTGCTCTGATGGGAAGGAGTCAACGGATCCAAGGGAACCATCAAACCCCCCCCCCCGCACCGAGGCAGTGGACTCTGAGCTGGAGGTAGGAGCCAAGCTCATCTGAGCCTAAGCCCCAACAGGGAGAGTTGGCACTGACAAGTCGGTTCGACTATCCTCTCCAGATCCGACTGGAGAGTGTCAGGTCCTAGAATCCACGGTTGGCACCAAGGATGTCATAGTGGATGGAGCCGAGGACACTGGAACCGGTCTCAACCCCAACGGCTTCACGATCAACAGGTCTGATTCTTCTGGCTCCGAAGGACCGTTATGGCTTGGAGGAGGAGCAGACAAAGCAGCAGTAGTGGTCTTCTGCTCCGAAGCCACTTGGGTCAGAGCCAACAACAATTTAGCAAGGCCTGGTGCCTGGAGAAGCTTCTGCACCAATCGATCTATATCCAAATCCAAAAGGCTGACAGATGACTTAGACGAATGAACAGATGGTGCCGACTGGAAGCACTTCTGATACTGGCTCCAAGACTGTGGACCGGCTCCGAAAACAGAAGACAGTCTGCTCCGAAAGCTGTGGAGCCGATGTCTCATTAGACATTTTTGATTGTCTGGAGTCCTTAAATTGAACAGATGACTTGGAGGACTTAGAAGATTTGCTAGCAACATCCTGGCAACTCAATGCCTCTTGAAAAGGGTGTTTTAACAACCCCCTGTCCATTAATTTCCTTTTCCTCTTTAACAGAGCCCTGGAAGAAAAGGAATGGCAGATAGCACAAGATTCTTGCAAGTGGACAGCCCCCAAGCAATATACACAAGTAACATGTCCATCAGTAGCTGACATTTTCTGATTACAGTCCAGACATTTTTTGAAACCGGACTTTGGATGCTTTTCCTTATCATCCGCCATGATACCACTCTGAACACACATGGATCAACAATTAGTGTAAAATTAGAATAACAGGCTCTAAACACACAAAAAGTACAGTTTTGTACCTACCATAAATGTAGATGTTCGAAGATCCACATTGCTGCAGTCCTTACACTTGGGTAGTCCGCTGTCCTCGGTCGGCGCGAATATCAAAGTATAAGGCTGACGTCGGTCAAGGCGCATTTGACTGACATCAGGACGTCAGGGTACAAATGCGCATGACCGACGTCATATCCTCAGTCTTTTCTTGCCCCAGATGTCAGAAGACCCTAAACATAAAGGTCAAAACCAAAAGACAGCAAACAAACAACCAACCACCCCTGCACTAGTTATATGTACAATATATACAATATACACAATATTTACAACCCAACCCACACAACCACCTCTAACTACAGAGGGGAAGGAGGGAGGTAAATTGGACTGCAGCAATGTGGATCTTGAACATCTACATTTATGGTAGGTACAAAACTGTACTATGTTCTTCATCTCACATTGCTGCAGTCCTTACACTTGGGTAGAATCCCAAAGCAGAGGTAAGGGAGGATGGCCAAACTACAAGGAAGCAGGAGCTGCCAAAATGCCCTGCAAAACAGCAGTGGCAAAACCAGCCCTGGATTTAGAGTAAAGTGGTAGGTGATAATGCCTAGAGAAAGTATGCACTGAACTCCAAGTAGCTGCCTCCAAAATATCCTTGGTTGCCACTCCCTCAAAAGGCTGTCAAGTGGCAGTAGCCCTAGTGGAATGAGGCCTAATCCCAGCTGGAATCTCCTTGCCATGATGGGAATAACAGAAAGCAATGCAAAACCCAATCCACTTAGAAATAGTTTGTTTTGACACAGGCTTGCCCTGAGAACCCAAAGCAAAAGAAACAAACAACTGCTGAGACTGCCTGAACCCTTTAGTTCTGTCCAAATAATATCGCAACTGCCTGTGTACATCTAAAGTGTGCAAAATCTTTTCCCCCTTATTCTGGGGATTTGCATAAAAAGTAGGCAAATGAATAGTTTGGTTTAAAGCCACACTAGAAACCACTTTAGGCATAAAGGAAGGATTAGTACGTAAAGATACCCCTATCCTTATGGAAAATCAAGAAAGGCTCAACCGCCATAAGGGCCTGCAATTCAGAAACCCTTCTTGCAGAGGTAATGGCCAACAAAAAAGCAGTCTTCTATGATAAATATTTTAACTCAGAAGTAGCTGCAGGCTCAAAAGGTTGTAGAGTGAGTTTCTCCAACACAAAATTGAGATCCCAAGCAGGAGCAGGAGCTTTTCGTGGGGGTCTTATATTCTTTGCCCCTCTAAGAAATTGCTTGAACAAAGGATGAGAAAACAATGGTGGGTCACAATCATAGTGAGCCGAAATTGCTGCAGCATGAACCTTAATAGAAGAGAAAGACAAACCTTTGTCCAGTAACTCAGTAAGATATTGAAGAGCCACACTCAAATTAGGCCCAGAAACATCAAAATCTTTTGCTGCACTCCAAAATAAAAATCTCTTCCATTTATCTGCGTACACTTTCCTTGTACTAGGCCTTCTAGCTTCCAAAATAACATTCAAAACTTGCTGAGGAAGTGGAGGCCCACTATGGTTCAAAACAGAATATGCCAGGCTGTTAGGTGCAGAGAGTGAAGCTTGACATTGAGCAAATGGCTGTCCTCCTGTGACAACAGATGAGGAATCGAAGGCAAAGGCCATGGAGGCTTCCGTACTAGACTTCTCAGTAATGGGTACCAGTGCTGTCGAGGCCAATCTGGAGCTATTAAAATCATCCTTGGCTTGTCCTGTCTGACCTTTAGAAGTACCTTTGGGAGGAGAGGCAGAGGTGGAAAAGCATACACATGAAGATTGCTCCAATTGAAAGAAAGAGCATCCACTCTCCAAGCTGTGGGATGAAACCTTTTTGTGCAAAACTTTGGCAGCTGATGGTTTAGTGGAGAAGCGAACAGATCTATGTCTGGAGTTCCCCATGACACTGTCAATTTCTGAAATACATGAGGATCCAATTTCCACTCGTGGGGATCCATAATTCGTCTGCTCAACACATCTGCTAAGGAGTTCTGTGCTCCTGGCAGAAACCTTGCCTGAAGATTGAGCTGTAAACTGAGAGCAGTCTCCCACAAAATCATTGCTTGCCTGCATAGAGGATAAGAATCGTTCCCCTTGCTTGTTGATGTACCACATGACAGTTGTGTTGTCTGTTAGAATCAACACCTGCCCTGGAAGAAGTAAATCCTTGAAAGCTATTAATGCAAACTGGACTGCTAACATCTCCTTCAGGTTGATATGTAGATGTTGTAGTCTGGCAGGCCACTTGTCTTGTATCCACTTTCCATTTAGATGAGCTCCCCAAGCTTTGTCTGAGGCATCTGTCGTTAAAATCTGACTCGCCTCTGGCCGGGTCACAGAGAGTCCCTTGTTTAGGTGACATTCCTGAGCCCACCACAAAAATTCCTTTTGAATGCAAGGTATTATTTGAATGACAGTGTCCAGATCCTGGCAGTGCTGTGTCCATACATTTTTGAGATACCATTGCAGCTTCCTCATATGCAGTTTGGCATTGGGAAGCACCAGAATACAAGATGCCATGAACCCTAAGGCTTGAAGGACTGTCCTTGCAGTCAGCCCGGACTGATGAGATAGTTGATGGAAGTAAAGGGATAGACTCTTTTGTTTGTCCGGGATTAAAAAGGCCATCTGGGATGCTGTATTCAGTCTCACACCCAGAAAGCACATGTCCTGAGAGGGTACTAGACTGGACTTTATTTCGTTCACAGAATACCCCAGGCATCTTAGCACTGCTATCACATATTCCAAATGATGAAGAAGCTCTTTCCTTCCTTGAGCCAGAATCAGGCAGTCGTCCAAATAAGGATAGATTTGTATTCCTTTTAGCCTGAAGAAAGCTATCACTGGAGCCAGAACTTTCGTGAACACTCTGGGCACAGTAGATAAGCCAAAGGGCAATGCAGAGAACTGATAGTGAGAAGTCCCAGCTCGAAAACGCAGATACTTGCTGCAACTTAGTCTGATAGGAACATGAAGGTAAGCCTCCTTGAGATCCAAAGTTACCATCCAATGATCTTTGCCCAGCAGAGGTAAAAGCTGCTGTAACGTCAACATTTTGAACTTGGGAATGTCCAGATAAGTGTTGAGGGTAGATAAATCCAAAATTGGTCTCCACGTGTTCCCCTTCTTTGGTACTAGGAACAGGCGAGAATAAAATCCTAGGCCCACTTCTGGCATAGGGACCGGCTGTATGGCCCCTATTTGGAGTAACAGAGAAACTTGCTTGTGAGCCTCTATTCTTTGTTGAGGAGGAACGTCTGGCATGCCTTTGAAAGGAGGCAAGGTATGGAAATAAAACCTGTAACCGTGGTGTATGATATCCAATACCCATCTGTCTTGGGTAATTAAACTCCAATTTTCTTTGAAAAGTGTCAACCTTCCTCCCAAAGGTGCTGCCAGACGAGAAGGTTCTGGCAGCTGAAAAGGTAGGTCATTGGGTCTGTTTACGAAAGGACTGACCCCTGCCCTCACCCGAAGACTGTGCAGGAGAGCTCCCTGTTCTAGGCCTGAAAGAGCCCTGAGCTCTGCCCCTACCACGTCTAGATCTACCCCTAGACTGGGAATCATAAGAAGGATACGTCCACCCCTTAGTAGGCCAATTTCTACTAAACTTTGGAGGCTGGACCTGCAAAAAATCTTTAACAGTCTGCATAGACTTAGCCTTGTCTTCCATTTTCTTTAAAACTGCCTCAACAGGAGGACCAAACAACACGTCAGATTGTAAAGGAGCATCTAAAATCCTTGTTTTAACATGTTCAGATAAATTTTGATCCCTCAGCCAGGCGTGCCTGCGAAGAACTGACCCAGTGGCAGTCACCCTAGACGAGGCCTGTACAGCATCAAAACCACATTGCAAAGAATGCTTACCCACCTGTTCAGAAACATGTACTAAATCTTGCAACTCTTTACAATCAATACCTTCTGCCAGAGCATCAACCTTAGACTTCAATTGTGAAAGGAGATAGTTTTGGTATTTCAACATGTGAAACTGGCAATTCAAAGCCCTCATAGCAAGAGTGGAAGAAGTATAAACTTTCTTTCCCCATCTATCCAAGGCCCTGGCCTCTTTGTCTGCAGGAACCGGATTCTTAACAACAGAAGCCTTAACACCTTTAGGCCCCTGGCTAACAGTTTCTGGGTCCGCCCTAGGACTCTTAACAAGATACTTATGAGCTTCAGGCACCCTGTAATACCTATCCGGTTTAACAGGAGCAGGAGGCAAAGAATCAGGATTAAGAGAAGCCTCTGTAAAAACATCTTCCACTACATCCAAAACAGGAGGTATAGCCAAAGGCCTATGCTGGGGTAAAAACAAAAATTCCCTAAGCCTTTTCCTGGAATCAGAGAAGTCCTGGCCTTCCCACTTAAAATGCTCCCTCATGGAATGAAGAGTTTCTGAAAAAGAAAAATCCTCAGGAGGAGAAGCAGAAGGAGTAGAATCATCCACATCAGAATCAGAATAAGGAGAGTACTCCTGCAAGTCTTCAACCAAGACTCTGAAACATCTGAAGCCTGCTCAAAACTCCCTAGCTCAGGCTCCACCCTAGGTCTCTTATCAGGAGGGGGCAAAGAACCCCTAATCAAAGTAATCAAATCTTCTGCCATTTTAAGCATATGCTTCTTGGGCACAGTTCCTGAAGAGCTAGGGGTAACACCAACTGAAGCTAAACCTGGCCTGCCCCTGGGAGAAGCCTTGGAAACAGAAGGAGAGGGCCTAACCACCCTAGGCAGGGAGGGGAGTATAGTAACCTGAGAAGCCCCATCAGCCTGGCCTGCCTCCTGAGAGGCCACATCCTGCAATAACAAAGTCTCTCCCTGGGATCCCAAAGAAACCTCCGGTGGAACCACCGGTTCCACCGACACCTCTAAAGAACCGGCGTCCGGTACTGACGGTTCCTCTAGCCTAGGTTTAACTGCTTTGTCCTTGCGTTTCTTCGAAGAAGCGGGCGGAGCATCCGACGGCATTTTATAATTGCACCGCTTCCCGAAGACTAACCTGGCACAATCTAATCTTCTCTTAATAGTGCGCTTATTGAATCTAGCACAAGAGCGACACCCAACAACGTCGTGCTCAGGCCTAAACAAGGAATACACAAAGTATGGTAGTCTCTATGCGGTATCTGTTTCCCACAAGAAATACAATTATTCACTTTTTCTGACATCCGGTAAACCACTGAGGCAAGAAAAACTAAAATATTCCCAACGGGTACTTAGCCAACTTTGACTCGGTCTGAAACTCCGAAATCGAACAATTTCAGAACGCCAACCGGCACTTGCAACGCTGCTTCTGCATCGGACCATGCGGCAAAAAAGACTGAGGATATGACGTCGGTCATGCGCATTTGTACCCTGACGTCCTGATGTCAGTCAAATGCGCCTTGACCGACGTCAGCCTTATACTTTGATATTCGGGCCGACCGAGGACAGCGGACTACCCAAGTGTAAGGACTGCAGCAATGTGAGATGAAGAACATCACACAGAAGAGCCTACGATAAAGGTATCCAAAACTGTTACACTATACTATAACTACTATAGAAAAACTATCTAAACAATTATGTCAATATGGTTTGTAGAAAACTATCTAAACAACCCCCCACCCACACCCACACACACACACACACACACACACACACACACACACACACAAGATAACCAGGCCAAAAAATTCTAAGAGAGTAATATATACAAAACACACAGGAAGGGAAAGTACAGCTGTGTACACTTATCATAACTGTAGATGTTTGAGTGTATTCACTGTTGCAGTCATTACATTTGGGTTATCTGCCTGCAGGTAGCCCTCAGCCGGCCTGAATACCAGAGTCTTGGATTCCTGCGTTGGATGCTCTCTCTTCTTCCATGACGTCAAGACGTCAGGGATATAAAACATGCAGCCGACGCCATTACATCAGTTTTTCTTGCCCCAGATGTCAGCTGCCCCCACAATGGGAAGCAATTATATGTTATGGTACACCTCCATCAAAAAGCAAATACATCAGAAAGCTTAAAAATAAGAAGGAAAGGTAGAGCCAAGAGAAGTCAGGGGGGCTGGAGGGAGGGTAACCAGGGCTGCAACAGTGAATACACTCCATCATCTACATTTATGGTAAGTGCACACAACTGTACTATGTTCTTCATGTTTTACTGTTGCAGTCATTACATTTGGGTTGATTCCCAAAGCTAAGGAGGGGAGGAGGAAGTCAGAGAGCATTAGAGCCAGCTATTAAGCCCTGCAAGGCTACAGTGGCAAAACCAGCTCTGGATTTAGAAAAAATAGGCATGTGGTAATGCTTGGTGAAGGTATGTACAGAGCTCCAGGTAGCAGTTTCTAGGATGTCACTGGTAGGGACTCCTCTGAGAAAGGCTGTAGAGGTAGATGCAGCCCTGGTGGAATGTGATATTATCCCCTGTGGGGTAGGTTTTCCATGGTGCATAAAGCAGAAATGAATGCAATAAGCTATCCATTTAGAAATGGTTTGCTTTGAAATGGCCTTTCCCTCTGCCCCTGCAGCAAAGCCAACTAGCAGCTGTTCAGAATTTCTGAGAGGCTTAGTCCTGTCCAAATAAAATCTAAGTTGTCTGTGCACATCCAAAGAGTGCAGTAGTTGTTCTCCTTTGTTTTGTGGATTCGGGAAAAAGGTAGGCAAATGAATGGACTGATTTAGGGGCCACACTAGACACCACCTTGGGCATAAAGGAAGGATTGGTCCTGAAGGAACCCTGTCTGTATGGAATATAATGAAGGGCTCCACTGTCATGAGGGCCTGTAATTCAGACACTCTTCTTGCTGAAGTGATGGCTAGAAGGAAGGCTGTTTTCTAAGAAAGGAATTTCAACTCTGCAGTTGCAGCTGGTTCAAATGGAGGGAGAGTGAGCTTATCCAATACAAAGTTAAGGTCCCAGGCTGGAGTAGGGGCTCTCCTGGGGGGGTCTTAAATTTTTGGCCCCTCTGAAGAATTGCTTTAGCAGGGGGTGAGAGAAGAGGGGTGGTTCAGTATTACAATGAGCTGAAATTGCAGAGGCATGAATTTTAATTGACGAGAAGGATAGGCCCTTGTGGAGCATTTCTGTTATGTACTAAAGAATATGAGGTAAGCTGGGCACCGTTGTGCCCATCCCCTGAGTCTGGCTCCAGGAACAGTATCTTTTCCACTTTTCAGCATAGTATTTTCTAGTACTAGGTCTCCTTGCCACCAGAATGATATCTAGCACCTGCTTACTGAGGGTTGCTATTATAGAGCTCAAGGAATTAGCCAGGCTGCAAGGTTCAGTGTTTGAAGCTGACGATGCAGAATTCGGCCTGCCTGCTGGGACAGCAGGGAAGGTGTCTGACGTAGGTGCCATGGCTCCAGCAGTGTCATACTGCGCAAGAGGGGGTACCAGTGTTGGCGTGGCCAGTCTGGTGCAGTCAGTATTGTCATTGGCTTGTCCTGTTTGATCTTTAGCAGAACCTTCGAGAGGAGAGGCAGAGGGAGGAAAGGCATAAACCGAGAGGCTCTTCTAGGTAAAGGACAGGGCATCCACTTTCCAAGCTTGACTGTGGGAAGTCCTTGTGCAGAATTTGTCCAATTGGTAGTTCTGAGGGGAGGCAAACAGGTCTATCTCTGGAGTCCCCTATTTGTTCCTCAAGAGGCTGAATATTTTTGGTTCCAGTTTCCATTCATGTGGGTCCATGAGATTTCTGCTTAGGTCGTCCGCCAGTGAATTTAGCTTGCCTGGCAGGAATTGAGCTTGTAGGTGCACTTGGTAGCTCAAGGCTGTGTTCCACAGAGCCATGGCTAGTCGGCAGAGAAGGTTCCCCCTGCTTATTTATGTACCACATAACTGTGGTAATGTGTCTACCAATAATTGTCCTGGATGGATGTGGTCTTTGAAGGCTGTCAGGGAATAATGTACAGCTAACATTTCATTTGGTTAATATGCAGGTGCATCTGTCTCGGGTTCCATTTGCCCTGAATGCACTGCCCTGCCAAGTGAGCCCCCCCCCATGCATAGTCTGATACGTCTATTGTTAGGGTTTGGGCAGAAGGAGTAGAGTGAAAGAGAGCCCCTTGTTGTGGTAGCAGGCCTCTGCTCACCAAAGGAACGCTGTCTTTATACAAGGAATGATAGCTATCATTGATTCCAGGCCCTGAGAATGTTGACAACATAGGCTTTTTAGATACCATTGTAGTTTCCACATAAGCAGTCTTGAATATGGAAACAGTAGAATGCAACAGGTCATGAACCCCAGGGCTTGCAGAATTTTCCTTGCAGATAGCTGGGTCTTTGTGGCCAGTAGTTTGAAGTAGGTTGTCAAATAAACTTGTTTCTCTGGAGTGAGAAAAGCAATCTGGGCAGTTGTGTTCAATCTTGCTCCCAGGAATACAAACTGTTGGCAGGGTACTAGGTGAGATTTATTTTCGTTTATGGTGTACCCCAATGAGGATAGAAGTTTCTGTAAGAATGCCAGATGTTTTAATAGCAAGTCCTGGCTTTCTGCCTGAATCAGACAATCTTCCAGGTATGGGTATATCTGAATATTTCTCTGGTTGCAAAATGCAATGGCTGGAGCTAGACACTTTGTGAATACCCAGGGCGCAGTAGATAAGCCAAAGGGAAGTGCAGAGAACTGATAGTGCATGGAGACTGCCCTGAAGCGTAGGTATTTCCTACAAGATTCCCTTATTGGAATGTGCAGGTAAGCTTCTTTAAGTCTAAGGTTGCAACCAGGGATCTTTGCCTAGCATAGGAAGCAGCTGTTAAAGTGTTAGCATTTTGAATTTTGGGATTACCAAAAAGGTGTTTAGAACAGAGAGGTCCAGGACAGGGTGCCAGGAGAGGTCTTTTCTGGGCACCAGGAAAAGTCTTGAGTAAACACCTTGCCCCCTTTCTTCTGCTGGGACAGGCTGATTAGCCCTGATATTTAGAACAGAGAGAACCTGCTGTTGAGACTCTGCCCACTGACTTGGGGGTAGGTTTGGCCAACCGTTTGGAGTTGGTAGGGTGTAGAAGTGTAATCTGTATCCTTGGAAGACTATATTTAAAACCTATTTGTCCTGGGTAATGAGTTCCCAGTTTTCTGCATGCAAGGCAAGCTTCCCTCCTAAGGGAGCAGGCAGTTGGGCAGGGCTTGGAAGGGTTAAGGTTAAGTCATTGTGCCATTTTTCCATAGGGGGGTGTCTTGCTACTGCTTAGGCCTGTACGTAGCCTGAGACTGTAACCTAGTTGGGTTTGGACTAAGAAGTCCTGGAAAAGACTGGAAAGGACCAATTCTTTGAAGGCCAGTGCCTACTAAATCTGGGAGGCTGTACTTGCAGGAAATCTTTAACAGTTTGCATAGATTTATCTTTTTCCTCAATCTTTTTAAATACTACTTCTGCTTTGTTGCCAAACAGGTGGTCTTGGTTTAAGGGAGCATCCAGTAATTTAGCTTTAACATGATCTGGGTAAAGATTGCTCCTTAAGCCAAGCATGCCTTCTAAGTACAGACTCAGTGACAGCAGCCCTGCAAGATGCCTCTAATGAATCAAAACCACTTTGCAAAGTATGCTTTCCAACTTTTCAGCAGAATCCATTAAATCCTGTAATTCTTTATTTTCAGCACAGTCAAGAATCAACATCCTTTTCTGTTTAAACAATCCACTAATATGCTGCTGATACCTTAACATATGAAATTGGCAGTTTAAGGCCCTAATCGCCAACGTTGCATAAGTGTACACCTTCTTACCCCATCTGTCCAGGGCCCTGGAATCTCTATTAGAGGGGGTAGGATTTTTGGCAGTAGTAGCCTTAATACCTTTGGGTCCCTGTGAAATGGTCTCAGGATCCGCAGTAGGATTCTTAAAGAGGAACTTGTGAGAGTCGGGTACTCTAATACCTGTGAGGTTTTCTGGGAGATGGAGGTAAATTATCAGGGGCCAGGCTAGATTCCAAGAAGGTATCATCTACAATGTCTAATCAGGAGGTTTAGCTAAAGGCCTGTGTTGCGGTAGGAGTAAGAATTCCCTAAGCCTCTTTTTGGAATCAGAGTAATCCTGGCTTTCCCTGCGGAAATGCTCCCTAAGAGTATGCAAAATTTCACCAAAAGAGAAATACTCTTGAGGGGAAGCAGAGGGAATGGAGTTCTCTGCATCAGAATCCTCATAGATAGATAAGGGTAACTCCTGGTCATCAGAGAAAACAGAAATTTCAGAATCCTGATCAGAAGAATTAGAAGGAAAATCAGTTCTAGGTCTCTTAGAGGGAGAAGGGTGGCTTCCCCTGATTAGAGTAATAAGGTCTTCAGCCATTCTTATCATTTGTTTTTTAGGCATAGGGGCCTGATCATGCGGTCTGGCTATCGGTTTTATAGGCGTGGGTCGAGTTTTCGGCCTTGAAGAAGAAGATGGCATCAGTTTAATATGCAAGTCAGTAGGCCTGAATAAACCCTCAGAAGCTGGTGCCTGCACAGCGGCTCCGGACTCATCCAATATAGAGACATCCGCAGGTTCCACAGTCAAAGAAGCATCTTGCGGCATACCGGACTCCGAATGAGTCTCAGTAGAGGCCTGCGAATCTGAAGTAGCGGGCATCAGGGGCTGCGAAAGAGTCTCACAGAGTACTGGCGACTAGCTTAGCAGAAGCGTCGTCAGCAGCCTTGGATCTATGTGGTCTGTCTCTGTCTTTATCTTTGTGTTTTTTCAGAATGTCGGTAGTCGGGTGGCTTACCGAAGCCATTTCTGGATAACTGAACCGAGTACCAAAATATTTAGATGCAAAAATGAACCGACGACGAATAGTTCAAATTTTGAATAATGCACAAAACCGACAGCGAGGTACATCGTGGTCTGGGCCTAAGCAAAGAATGCAATACGAAAGAAAATCTTTAGAGGTATTTGCTTTCCACAAGAAATACAATTGTTAACTTTTACTGACATCGGTTTAGAGCAAGAAAAAGGATCCCCAATGGGGTACTTGGCTTAGATGAAGACTTCGGATCTGAAAATCGAAAATGAAAATTTCACAAGTTGGCCGACCGGCACTTGCGAACTACTACTGCTTCAGGCACCGCACTGCAAGAAAGACTGATGTAATGGCCTTGGCTGCATGCTTTATATCCCTGACTACCTGAAGTCATGGAAGATGAGACAGCAACTGACGCAAGACTTTGATAATCAGGCCGATGAGGGCTACCTGCAATCCGATAACCCAAATGTAATGACTGCAACAGTGAAACACGAAGAACTTCTGCTTTGGGCACTACTCGTCAAGAAAGACTAATGTAATGGCGTCAGCTGCATGTTATATACCCCTGACGACCTGATGTCATGGAAGAAGAGACAGCATCTGACGCAGGAATCCAAGACTCTGGCATTCAGTCCAGCTGAGGGCTACCTGCAGGCAGATAACCCAAATGTAATGACTTCAACAGTGAAACACGAAGGACATCTGTAATGGAGCTATAAGAGCTAACTGCCTATATTCAAAACTTAATAATAGTGTAATATAAAGTACTAAACAGAAAAACTTCTAAAGATTACTGGCCTGAGCTTTCACTGGAACCTCCGATCAGATGCCGCGGCAAACAAGATCTGGGGTAATTCACAGTGCATCATGGAATAGAGGGCTTGGCCTTAAGCTACTGGAAGACCTTGAACTTTGCATGTGGCCGTACCAGAGCTGAGGGATCGGCTCTGAACCCATCAGTCAAGAATGAACGGTGAGACTGAACAACTTCACATTAAACCATATATAGAATAGCATAAGTGGGGGCATATAATGGTACCAGTGGTGTATGTGAGCTGTAATAAAACATTCTTATATAGCCTTTTCTGCTGCCTCTTTGCTCAGTATTTATTTATTTATTTTCTTTTTTTGAGGTTCGTTGGTCTGTGGTGTTTATAATGGCTCTAAGTAAACTCTGAAACCACTTTAGGCATAAAAGAAAGGATTTGTTCTTAAAGCTACCCTGCCTTTGTGAAAGATGAGCTAGGAGTGAATCACCATTAGAGCTTGTAAGTCAGACGCTCTTCATGCAGAAGTCAGAGTAACAATGTTTTCCAAACAAGAACTTTAAATAAGCCTAAAAGGAGCAGGTTCAAAAAGAAAATGTACGACCTTCTCCAGTACAAAATTCAGATCCCAAGAAGGAGCTACTTTAGTGTTCTTGCCTTTGAAAACTGACTCATGGCAGGGTAGAAAGGGTGCAGATAAGCAGAGATGGTTGAGAGCTGAATCTTGGTAGAGTAAGAAAGGTCTTTGTTAATAATTTACAAAAATACTATAGAACCAGAGTTATCCGGGCCTTAAAAGGATCATGTTTCTTTCTCTGACATCCATTCATTTCCACTTAGCCAAATATGCTTTTCTAGTACCAGGTTTCTTATCATCCTTTAACACCTGTTGCACATTCACAGAAAGCAGTTGCTTAAAAGGTACTCAAATTCCATAACGCAGACATTTTGTTGAAAATATTGAAGGTTGGGGTGTATCAAACAACCCCTTTCCTTTGAGTAGGCTTGTGGTAATTGCCATTAGCCACTTTGAGAAGAAGGGAGAAAGTACATTTTTGTTCTACTTACCAGAATTATAGATGTTCAAGTACATTTTTATTTTTTTTATTTAACATTTGTTAACCGGGAGGAGGACCGGGGAGAAACTGTCCAGATCATCAATGCTGCAGTACTGCTTCTTTTGTCTTCCTGCCATGCAGAACCCCATGACCAGCCTGATTTCCAATGTCTTTATATCATCAATAGCTGACAGACATCCAAAGACAGACATCTGAACGTCAGGGTATAAGACGGGACATCCATTCAGCACCATCTTCAGGTCTTTCTAAACAGTGAACAAACAGTCAGATGTCTGAGGATAGCACAACCTCTCCAGTTGTTAGAATTTAAATGAAAAGGAGAAAAAACATAGGAAGCAGAAAGGGGATAATGGAGGTAAGAGGACTATCTGGAGAAAAATGCTCCTCTCCCCTTTCACCCAGAAAAAGGGAAACAAGTTGTCAGCAGATAGAGGGGTTGGTGGGTGGGACTATGTACTGCAAGAATGATCTACTCGAACATCTAATATTAAGCTAAGTGTGCGACAACTGTACTATTTTCTTTGTTGTCTAAAAGTTGGGTGGTGGGTCAACTGTATGACCTTAAGAAAAAAGATTTTGTAGGATGGCAGCTTGCTCTAGTCCTGGAGACATTGCCTAGGTTATAATATTTTGTAAAGATGTATACTGAGTTCCATGTGGCTTGTCTCTAGAATGACCTGGGTGGAGATCCCTTTGAAGAAAGCAGTTGTAATCATTCCACATCTCCTGGAGAGGGCTTTAATATGACCAAGTAAATCTTTTCTATGGTGTGAGTAACAGAACTTAATGCAGTTAACTACCAACTTTGAAATGGTTTGTTTGGAAACGGGCTTGCCCTGTTTACCCTCTGCAAAAGTCACCAGCAACTGCTCTGCTCTATTAGCAGCTTTGTCCTGTCTAGATAGTACCTGATCTGCCTTTGTGCATCCAGGGAGTGGAGGACTTGCACTGTCCTGTTCTGTGGATCTGGGAAGACGACTGGTAGGGTGAACAGCCTGGTTTAAAGTAAGTACTGATTCCATATTCGGCATAAAGGATACATTTGTTCTGAAGGTGGCCATACCCTTGTGGAAGACAGTGCAAAGTTATTTATACATGGAGGACTTGTAGCCCAGAAAGTACAGTTGTGTACACTTACCATAAATGTAGATGTTATAGTGTATTCACTGTTGCAGTCATCACACTTGGGTTATCTCCCTGCAAGTAGCCCTCAGTCGGCTCGACAGCAGTCTCTTAGTATTTCTGCATCGGATGCTGTCGCTTCTTCCATGACGTCAGGTTGTCAGGGGTATAAAAACA
This sequence comes from Protopterus annectens, assembly GCF_019279795.1. Classification (NCBI taxonomy): domain Eukaryota; kingdom Metazoa; phylum Chordata; order Ceratodontiformes; family Protopteridae; genus Protopterus; species Protopterus annectens. Next base: position 508,670,151 of record NC_056733.1, on the reverse strand, counting down.
GGCAGCCAACGCCATTACATCAGTTTTTCTTGCCCCAAATGTCAGGAGCCCCCAAAAATAGGGAGCTAGTATATGGTCGTGAAAACACCACCAGTAAAAAGTAAATACCAATGCCATTAGGAATAGCCATAGAGAGGAGAGGGAGGTAGAAAGAGAAAGCCAGGGGGCTGGAGGGAGGGAAACCAGGACAGCAACAGAGAATACACTCGAACATCTACATTTATGGTAAGTGTACACAACTGTACTATGTTCTTTGTGTTTCACTGTTGCAGCCATCACACTTGGGTTGATTCCCAAAGCTGAGGAAGGGTGGAGGCAGTCAAGAAGAGTTAGGGCTGGCTTGTAGACCTTGCAAAACTGCAGTAGCAAATCCTGCCCTGGATTTGAAAAAGATAGCTAAGTGGTAATGCCTGATGAAGGTGTGTACAGAACTCCAGGTTGCAGCTTCCAGAATGTCCCTGGTAAGGACTCCCCTGAGAAATGCTGTAGAGGTAGAAGTAGCCCTAGTGGAATGTGTTCTAACCCCCTGAGGGTTTGGTTTTCCATAGTGCTTGTATTAGACATGGATGCAGTGTGTTATCCATTTGGAAATGGTTTGTTTTGAAATGGCCTTGCCCTCTGCCCCTGCTGCAAAGCTGACTAGCAGCTGGTCAGATTTTCTGAAAGGCTTAGTCCTATCAAGGTAGAACCTAAATTGTCTGTGCATGTCCAAAGAGTGCAGGATCCTTTCCCCATTATTCTGAGGGTAAGGGAAGAAGGTTGGCAAATGCATGGATTGGTTTAGAGCCACACTGGACACCACCTTAGGCATAAAGGACGGGTTAGTCCTGAGGGAAACCCTGTCAGCATGGAAAATAATAAAGGGCTCCACAGCCATCAGTGCCTGTAACTCAGACACTCTTCTAGCTGAAGTGATGGCTAGAAGCAATGCTGTTTTCCAAGAGAGGAATTTTAACTCGGCTGAAGCAGCAGGTTTAAAAGGGGGGAAGCGTGAGCTTTTCCAGTACAAAGTTAAGGTCCCAAGCAGGGATGGGTGCTCTCCTTGGGGGCCTTAAGTTGTCAGCCCCTCTCAGGAACTGTTTGATGAGGGGGTGAGAAAATAGAGGTGGGGTCAGTATTGTAATGATCCGTAATGGCAGAGGCATGAATCTTAATAGAGGAGAAGGATAGGCCTCTGTGGAGTAGCTCTGCTGAGTAATCCAGGATTAGCGGTAAGGAGGGCACTGATGTGTCCTTTCCTTTAGACTGAATCCATGAGCAATATCTTTTCCATTTTTCAGCATAGGATTTCCTAGTACTAGGCCTTCTGGCTTCAATAATGACGTCCAGCACCTGTTTGCTTAGGGATGCTGGTGGAGTATTCTGGGAATAAGCCAGACTGCAAGATTTAGGGTTTGCAATTGTGGATGCAAAATCTGTGCCTCCTGCTGAGACAGCAGGGTAGAGGTCTGGAGTAGGTGCCAGGGTGGCACCGTTGTCAGGCTGTGCAGAAGTGGGTACCAGTGCTGGCGTGGCCAGTCCGGGGCAATCAGAACTGTCCTTGGTCTGTCTTGTTTTATCTTGAGTAGTACTCTTGAGAGACTGGGCAGAGGGGAAAAGGCACAGACTGAGAGGTTTTCCCATCGAAAGGATAGGGCATCCACCCTCCAGGCCCAACTGGTGGTTCTTGGCGGAGGCAAAGAAATCCACCTCTGAGGTCCCCCACCTCTGGATCAGAAGGTTGAAGGTGTTGGGCTCCAATTTCCACTCTTGTGGGTCTAGGATTCATAGGTTCATAGGTTGGTACTAGGCTATCAGCCCTAGGGCCTATACAAGCCTAGCCATAACAATTCCCTGGCCATTTCTTCCCACATTATTTACTTTCCTGGACCCCTGTCTAGCAGGGCGACTGACGTGATCCCTGGGGTGAATTTCCTTTCTCCCATCCAATCGTCAAGGTTCCTCTTGAAGAGGTCCAAAGAGGCACTCTGCTTGACATGTATGGGCAATCTATTCCAGAGTCTGGGGAGTCTCTGGGTCAGGAACCTATCCCTCCAGCATGTTTTGTTTATTGTGATGACAAGGTTTAGATCCCTGGAGTGTGTAGCTCTGAGGGATTGGGATTTCTTTAAGTGTAGCATGTCCAACAGCTCTGGGTTTGACATGGCCTTGTATGCTAAGCAGAGATCGCCTCTGAGTAGACGATATGCGACAGAGTATAGCTGGAGTTTTTTAAGGCGGTCAGCATAGGGCATCTGCTTTAGGCCTGTGATTCTTTTAGTGAGGTATTTCTGAGGCCTTTCCAGTTGTTGCAGATGTCTTGAGAGGTACATACCAAATGGGGCGTTGTATTCTATAATGGGTCTAATGAGGGATGAGTAAAGTGGGACAATGACCTCCTTTTTTCTGGATGAAAAGCCTTTCGTGATGAGGTGTGCCACATAGAAGGATTTCCTGACTGTTGTGGCGATGTGGTTATCGAAGGTGAGACCACTGTCCACCTGTGTCCCTAAGTCTCTTATCACACTTTCTGTGTTTAGTGTACTGCCACCTATATGGTAATTCATGGATACATGTTTTTTCCCAACGGGGATAACAATACATTTCTTGGCATTGAGCTTGAGCCCATGGCTCTGGCACCAAGCATCTGTTTCTGTAAGGCCCTTTTGTAGAGTATCCACATCATTTGGGGATTCAATAATGGCTCCCAGTTTGCAGTCATCTGCAAACTTTGTTAGCCATAGTCCCTTAGTGTTGACCTGTACTTCAGAGTAGATGCCAAACAAGAGTGGCCCCAGGACTGAACCCTGAGGTACTCCACTTGTCACTTGTCTGGAGCTGGATTTGGAGTCGGCTACTTTTACAGTGTGGGTTCTATCAGTAAGCCATTTAGCAACCCATTGGGTGACATAGGGATTAATGCCCAACTTAGTAAGTTTATCTATGATTCCAGAGTGGGGGATGGTGTCAAAGGCCTTGGCAAGGTCTAGATAGGCTGTGTGGACCACCTTACCCTTGTCCATGGCTCTGGAGACTGATTCAAAGAAGTCAATCAGGTTCAGGAGACCAGATCGGCCCTTCACAAACCCAAACTGGGTGGGGTCCAGTGTTTGAAGGTTGCCAATGTCTTTGTTTATAAGTTCCATGATAATACGCTCCATGGCCTTGCAGATGAGGCTTGTCAGACTGATGGGACGGGTAGTTTCTGGGATCCAAGGTGGATCCCCCCTTGTGGATTGGGATAACTGTAGCTCTGCGCCACTCAGTGGGCACGAAACCTGAGGTGAGGCTATGACTACACATGACACTTAGGTGAGGTGCCAGTTCATATTGTAGTTCATGTAGTACACAGCCCGGGATGTCATCTGGTCCCATGGATGCTGTATTCTTGGCTTTAGAGAGTGCGTTTTGTACCTATGTGGCCGTTATTACTGGAATTTGGCAATCTTCCGGTACTGATATGGGCCATTTAGGGGGTGAGAGGGGGGTGAAGTTGGCACTGAATCGATCTGCCAGGATACTGGCAATATCCTTCTGATCAGTATATTTCTGCTTGTCATCTGCCAGTGAATTTTGTTTGCCTGTCAGGAATTGAGCTTGTAGGTTGACTTGGTTGTTCAAAGCAGTGTTCCACAGGGCCATGGCTAACCTCCAGAGTGGGTAAGAATGGGCTCCCCCCTGCTTGTTGATGTACCACATAACTGTGGTGTAGTCTGTTTTTATCAGCAGTTGTCCTGGAAGGATTAGGTATCTGAAAGCTGTCAGAGCATTCTGTACAGCTAGCATCTCTTTTTGACTGATGTGCAGGAGAATCTGCCTTGGGCTCCAGTGGCCCTGAATGCATTTGCCGGCCATGTGAGCCCCCCATGCATAGTCTGATGCATCTGTGGTCAGGGTTTGGGCAGCGTGGGATTGAGTAAAATGCAGTCCCTTGTTGTGGTTGCATGCTTCTGCCCTTAGACAAGGTATGATAGGAATGACTGCTTTCCACGTCCTGAGAATGCTGGCACCAAAGACTTTTTAAGTACCACTGAAGTTTCCTCATATGCAGTCTTGCATATGGAATTAGCAGAATATATGATGCCATGAACCCTAGGGCTTGCAGTATTTTTCTTGCAGATAGCTGGGTTCGGGTGGCCATTTGTTTAAAGTAGTTTGTCAGATAGACCTGTTTTTCTGAAGTGTAAAATGCCATCTGGGAAGTTGTGTCCAAGCTTGCTCCCAGGAATACAATCTTTTGACTGGGTACCAGTTGTGATTTATTTTCCTTGATGGTGTTCCCCAATGAAGTTAGAAGGCTTTTTACAAATGCCAGGTGCTGAAGCAATTCCTGACTGTCCGGCTGAATCAGGCAGTCATCCAAGTATGGGTAAATTTGGATATTTTTCTGCCTGCAGTATGCAATGGCTGGAGCCAGGCATTTTGTGAATACCCTGGGCGCAGTAGATAAGCTAAAGGGAAGTGCAGAAAACTGATAGTACATAGATTCTGCCCTGAAACAGGCATTTCCTGCATGACTCCCTTATGGGGATGTGCAGATACACTTCTTTTAAGTCTAGGGTGACTAACCAGACATCCTTGGCTAGCATAGGGAGAAGCTGTTGCAGGGTAAGCATCTTGAATTTTGGGACCACAAGGAAGGTGTTGAGAACTGAAAGATCCAGGATTGGGCACCGAGAGCCCTCTTTCTTGGGCACCAGGAACAGTCTGGAGTAGAAACCCTGACCCCTTTGTTCTACTGGAACAGGCTAAATAGCTCTGATATTGAGCAGGGAAAGTACTTGGTTTTGAGCCTCTGCCCACTGGTTTGGAGGAAGGTCTGGAAACCCGCTTGGGGTTGGCAGTGAATGGAAATAAAATTTGTAGCCCTGGGATACACTGTTGAGGACCCATCGGTCCTGAGTGATGGACCTCCAGTTTTTTGCACGAAGGCTAAGTTTTCCTCTTAGGGGTACAAGCACTTGGGCAGGGCTGGGAAGTAGAGTTGAAAAGTCATTGTCAACTTTTTCCATAGGGAGGTGGCTTACCGCTCCCTGTTTTAGGGGTGGGGGCACTGCATTGCTTAGATCTCTGCATACCCTAAGATTGTAGTCTCTGTGGTCTGTTTCCCCTGGGTCTTGTCTGCCTGAGAAGGGTTAGCATTTTTGCTGTGACACAAGTGGAAAATCTTTTCCATTTTTCCAGGTATGATTTCCTGGTGTTAGGCTTCAATCCTTCCTTCAGAAAGGAAAGCATGTCCTTCAAGCTGTTAACCTGAGAGTAGCTAGGTGAGTGGAAGGCAGATCCCTTGGCTTGGCTGAGAAGTTCTACTTTCTGCGGTACATTGTGGAATGTCTCCCCGCAGTGAGTGTCAGGAGAAGGGAAAAAGTACATTTGTATACACTTAACCATAAATGTAGATGTTCAAGTGCATTCATTATTGCAGTCTTGACAGTTGGGATTTCCTGCCATGAAAGCACTTGGCCGGCCCAACTACCAGAGAAAAGTGTTTTTGCCTCCCAGGCTTGCGGACGCCCTTACTGACGTCAGTACACTCGAGTATAAAGGGAGTCAGCCGGCGGCATCACTTTAGCATTTTCTTGACCCACTTTGAAGTAGCCCCCACAAATGCACCTTAGGAGGAGCAAGGTAGAGTGGAATAAAGGAGCCCAAAAGTGTACCTAAGGTGTGTTAAGGAAGAGTGGACCCAAACTAGGGTTGGAGAGGTGTAGAGTCCTTTGCTGATTCGAGTAGCCTGCCTAGTACACTGAGGGGGTTGGAGGGAGGAAAAAAAGACTAACAGAGAATACACTCGAACATCTACATTTATGGTAAATGTACACAACTGTGCTATGTTCCTCATGTTTCACTGTTGCAGTTCTGATTGTTGGGAAGATAGAAAAGATGGAAGGAGATTAAGGAGAGGACTCCTTGCAGGACTGCAGATGCAAAACCTGCTCTAGACTTGAAAAAGGTTGCCAGGTGGAAGCGCCTAGTGAAGGTATTCACAGAAGACCAGGTGGCTGCCTCCAAGATGTCTTTAATGGGAGCCCCTTTGAGGAAAGCTGTAGAAGTTGCTGTGGCCTAGTAGTGTGTGACCTAATCAAATCAGGGGCCTTTTTGCCATGTTGGCCAACAGAAAGAGATGCAGTGGGAAATCCACTTGGAAATGATTAGTTCAGAAGCTGCTTTTCCTTCCAAGCCTGGGGCAAAGGTAATGAACAGCTGGTCTGTTTTCCTCAAAGATTTAGTCCTGTCCAGGCAGAAGCCTAGTATTCTATGTACATCCAAATAGTGCAGTAATCTTTCCCCTCTGTTCTGTGGGTTGGGAAAGAAGGTAGGTAGCTGAATGGCCTGATTCAGAGACACATTAGTAACCACCTTAGGCATGAAGGAGAGATTAATTTGGAGGGAGACCCTGTCTTCATGGAATATAATGAAAGGCTCCACTGCCATTAGGGCCTGCAACTCTGAGACCCTCCTGGCCAAAGTGATAGCCAGTGGTAGAGCTACTTTCCAGGTAAGAAGCTTTAAGGTGGTAGAGGCTACAGGCTCGAAAGGAGGCAAAGTTAATTTTTATATGACAAAGTTGAGGTCCCAAGGAGGGGTGGGTTTTCTCCTGGGGGAACTAATGTGAATAACTCCCCTAAGAAATTGTTTAAGCAAAGGGTGAGAATAAACTGGAGAGTGACTAGGGATGTGGGCAGAGATGGCAGAGGCATTTATCTTGATGGAGAGAAGCCTTTCTCCACTAGGTTGGCCAGGTACTCTAAAATGTTTGAAATGTTAACTGAATTTGGTTGAAGCTGGTGCTTCTGGCACCAGAGAATCTTTTTCATTTATTTGAGTAAGATTTTCTTGTGTTGGGCCTTCTAAATTCATTTAGAATGGTTTGTAATTGCTGATACAAGTTGGAGGTGCAGTAGGGCATTGTGAAATAAACCAGGCTGAGAGTCTGAGTGCCTGAAGGTTGGGGTGCACAATCCTCCCCTTGTTCTGAGTGAGCAGGTCCAACCTCTGTGGTAACAAAGGTTTTGATGGGTGAGCTCGAGGAGGAGAGGGAACTAGTGCTATCAGGATAGGCTTTGGGCCCTCCTGTCTGATCTTCAGAAGCAGTAGAGGCAACAGGGGTAATGGTAGGAAGGCAGAAATGAAGAGGTGTGTCCAAGGGAAGGAGAAGGCATCTCTTCTCCATGCAGATGTCTGCTTTGTCCTGGTGCAGAACTTTTTCAGGCAAGTGTTGTCCTTGCTGGCAAATATGTCCACCTGTGGGACCCCCCCCCCCATTGCAAGGCTATGGATTGGAAAACATCCTGACAGAGATGCCATTTATGGGAGTCAGTCAGATTCCTGCTGAGGTGGTCGACCAGCGTATTCTTTTCACTCGGCAGGTACTGTGCCATGAAGTGCAGGCTCAGAGATTGTGCTGTCGCCCATATATGCATTGCTAAACAGCACAAGGGGTAGGAATGAGTGCCACCCTGCTTGTTTATGTATCACATGACTATGTGGCATTGCCTGTTTGTACTACTAGGACCCCTGGGACTCATTTGTCCTTGAAAGCCAGTAAACTGTTTTGCACTGCCATGAGTTCTTTCTAATTTATGTGCCTCTTTCTGTGTTGAGTGGGCCATAATCCTTGAGTTTGGAGGTTTTGCGTATGGGCCCCCCCATGATGCCTTCGAGGCATCTGTAGTGAGGATTTGGCCCAGGGGCAAGAATATGATGGGTAGTCCCTGATTTGGGGGTAAAAACCTGCACACCCCCCCATGCAAACTCCTGTTTAAGGCAAGGTATCAAGGGTATTTGGGCATCCAGGGGTTGAGAGTTCTGGCATCACACATTCTTCAGGTACCACTGCAGCTTCCTCGTGTGCAGCCTCGCCAGGGGTACCATGAGAATACAAGATGCCATGTACTCCAGTGCTCTGAGGAATTCCCTGGCTGAGATACTTTGATTTTCTTGTATCTGTAGAAAGTAATATGTTAAAAAGGTGATCTTGTCTGGGGAGAGGAAGGCCCTCTGAAGGGAGGACTCCAGAAGAGTTTCCAGAAAGTCCATCTATTTGGATGGGACCAGGTTGGATTTCTTGAGGTTTAAAGTGAACGCCAGAGAAGTCAGGAGGCCCTGTGTGAATTTCAGATATTTGTTCATCTTTGGAATCTCTGCAGCTTGTATTAGGCAATCATCCAGGTAAGGGTAAATCTGGACCTGTTTCTGCAGTAAGCAATGACCAGTGCCAAGCACTTTGTGAACACCCTTGCAGCAGCAGACAACTCAAAGGGCAGAACTGAAAACTGACAGTGACAGGAGCTTGCTCTGAAGAGAAGAAAGCTTCTGTGTGACTTTTGATTAGAAATGTGCAAGTAGGCATCCTTTTGGTCTACTGAGACCATGAAGGCCTGAAGAGTTTATCATGGGCAGTAATTTTTGAAGTGTCAGCATTCTGAACTTTGGTATCCTGAGGAATTGGTTTAAGATGGACAGGTCCAGAACAGGATGTCAAGATCCTTCTTTTCTTGGGACTAGCAATAACCTTGAGTAAAAGCCTTTTCCTTTTTGTTCCTCTGGAACTGGCTCCGCTGCTCCCTGAGAACACACAATTTGTATCTGTTCAAGAGCCAGAGTTTTTTTGATTTGGAGAAACCTGCAAACTAAACGCTCTTTGAAAGTGAATTTGTAAACGTTTGCAATAATGTTTAGAACCCCCAAAAGGAGAAAAAAAAAAAAAAAAAAAAAAAGGAATTAATCTCCGTGGTATCCCTGAAGTCTCAAAACAACCCACTAAACAACTGTAGCGGGTCCAAAAACAAAACAGTGTAAGAAAAGTACAGTTTTGTACCTACCATAAATGTAGATGTCCGATAGGTATGCATCTGCAGTCCTTACATATGGGTTTTCCTGCCTCAGGCAGCCCTTCGGTTGGCCGGATTCCAAAGTCTGGGTCCGGCGTCGGCTGATGTCGCCCTCTCCCCGACGTCAGAGCGCCTGGGGTATAAAAACATCAGCCGATGCCATCTTCCTCAGTTTTTCTTGCCCCAGATGCCAGGTGCCCTCTAAGGAAGGCTAAATTTGGAGAGATGCAAAAAATTCCAAACATGCACAGTAATATAAAACAAATACACCATAATAGATAACCCCAGCTAGCTATAAGAGGGATAAGTACCCAGGAAATACCACAGAGGGGAAGGAGGGAAGGTAAACCTGACTGCAGATGCATACCTATCGGACGTCTACATTTATGGTAGGTACAAAACTGTACTATGTCCTTCAAGGATGCATCTGCAGTCCTTACATATGGGTAGAATACCATAGCCAAGCTGGGGGTGGTAGGATCTAAGAAAGGGATGGTGTAGCTAAAATGCCCTGCAGGACTGCCATAGCAAAGCCTGCTCTGGATCTGGAATATAAGGGTAAGTTGTAATGCTTGGAAAATGTATGCACGGAGCTCCATGTAGCAGCTTCTGAAATGTCCTTGGTAGCCAGCCCTCTTAAGAAGGCTGTGGAGGTGGCTGTGGCTCTGGTGGAATGAGGTCTAATGTTAGCTGGCACAGTTTTGCCATGAAAAGAGTAACAGAATTGAATGCAATTCCCTATCCATTTTGAAATTGTCTGTTTGGAAATTGCTTTGCCTTGTACACCAGCAGCATATGCTACAAATAGCTGGTCAGTTTTTCTGTAAGTCTTACTTCTGTCCAAGTAGTAGCGCAACTGTCTGTGAATGTCTAGGGTATGCAGAAGTTTCTCCCCTTTGTTTTGTGGATTTGGAAAGAAGGTAGGCAGGTGAATAGCTTGGTTCAGTGAGACCCTGGATACCACCTTTGGCATGAATGAAGAATTGGTTCTCAGTGAGACTCTGTCCTGATGAAAAATAAGAAATGGTTGTACTGCCATGAGGGCCTGCAACTCAGATACTCTTCTTGCTGAGGTTATGGCCAGAAGGAAGGCAGTCTTCCAAGACAGGAACTGTAGTTCTGAAGCTGCTGCTGGTTCAAAGGGAGGTAGAGTTAATTTTTCCAACATGAAGTTAAGGTCCCATGTAGGCACTGGTGGTTTTCTTGGAGGATTGATGTTTTTAATCTCCCTTAGAAACTGCCTTAGGAGAGGATGAGAGAAGACAGGTGGATCAGTATTGTATTCTGCTGAAATTGCTGAAGCATGAATTTTTATGGAAGAGTAAGAAAGGCCATTGTGGAGCATTTCTGCCAAGTATTCCAGGATATGTGCCAAGTTCATCACTGTCGCATCTAGGCCCTTTGAGGTGCACCAAGTGCGAAATCTTTTCCATTTTGCTGAATATGTCTTTCTTGTGGAAGGCCGGCGAGCTTCCATGATGATGTCCTTCACTGTCTTGGATAGCTTATCCTGGTGAGGAGTCAAAGTATTCTCCAGGCTGTCAGCTGCAAGGTTTTCAGGCTGGAGTGCAGAGTTTTGTAATTGTGTTGTGTCAGAAGAAGTGGCCATAGTGGTAGAGGCCACGGTTTAGTGCATGACATGCTCCTTAACAGTGGGTACCAGTGCTGTCTGGGCCAGTCCGGAGCTATCAGAATCACTTTGGGCTGCTTCGTCCTGATCTTCAGTAAGACCTTGGTCATTAATGGAAGAGGTGGGAATGCATACACTGTTAGAGTATTCCAGCTGAAAGAGAGGCGCCCTTTCCATGCTTGTGGGTGGTATGTCCTTGAACAGAATTTCTTCAGCTGATGGTTGTGGTGGGAGGCAAAAAGATCTATGTCCGGCCTCCCCCATGATTGTGTTATCTGAAGGAAAATGTCTGGATGCAGCATCCATTCGTGTGGATCCATGATATTTCTGCTCAGGCTGTCCGCCAGTATATTGTCTTTTCCTGGCACAAACTGGGATTGCAGCTCTATATTGATTTTTAGGGAAAGTTCCCAAAGATTCATTGCCAGCCTGCAAAGAGGGTAGGAATGGGTACCTCCTTGCTTGTTTATGTACCACATAACTGTGGTATTGTCTGTCCTTATTAGCAGGTGTCCTTGATGCAGAAAATGTTTGAAGGCCTCGATTGCATGTATCGCCGCCAGCATTTCCTTTTGGTTTATGTGCATGCGCAATTCTTTCTGTGACCATAGTCCTTGAATGCATCTGCCCTCCATGTGTGCACCCCAACCATGGTCTGAAGCGTCCGTTGTAATGGTTTGGCTGATTATTGGTTTGCTGAAGGGCAGACCCCTGTTTGACTGGCTTGCTTGAGCCCACCACAGAAATTCCTTTTGAAGGCATGGAATGAGAGGTATCAAAGCTTCTAGGCTGTGACTGTGCTGACACCATAAACTCCTTAGGTACAATTGCAGTTTCCTCATATGTAGCCTTGCTTGTGGAATCAGAAGAATGCAAGATGCCATGTAACCCAGGGCCTGCAGGATTTTCCTTGCAGTCAACTGAGTTTGTTTTGTCAGATTTTTTAAATAATCCGGTAGTTCTCTTTGTTTTTCTTCCGTGAGAAAAGCCATTTGGGTGGTTGTATCTAGTTTCGCACCCAGAAAAATTATCCTTTGGGATGGAACTAGTCTTGATTTGTGAATGTTGACTATATATCCCAAAGCATGAAGTAGGCGGATGGCATAATTCAAGTGTTTTACCAAAGTTTGTTGGCTGTCCACTTGTATACGGCAGTCGTCCAGGTATGGGTATATTTGAATCCCCTGAAGTCTGCAGTGTGCAATTACTGATGCCAGGCATTTCGTGAATACTCTGGGGGCAGTAGATAAGCCAAAGGGCAATGCTGAGAATTGATAATGCTCTGAACCTGCAAGAAATCTGAGGTGTCTTCTGCAACTTTGTCTGATAGGGACATGCAGGTATGCCTCCTTGAGGTCTAGAGTTACCAGCCAAGACCCCTTGCCCAGCATGGGAAGGAGTTGCTGTAGGGTCAGCATTTTGAATTTTGGCACAATGAGATAAGTATTCAGTGCGGACAAGTCGAGAATAGGCCTCCATTGTTTTTCTTTTCTTGGGACAAGGAATAGTCTGGAATAAAATCCTTGGCCTTGTTCTGTGAGAGGAACCTTTTCTATAGCTTTCATTTGCAATGGGTTGGAAATTTGTTTTAAAGCCTCTGCCCTTTGATTCGGTGGCAGGTTTGGCATGCCTTTTCTTTTTGGTAATGTATGAAAATGGAACCTGTATCCTTTGTCTATTATTTGCAGTGTCCATTTGTCCCTTGTAATACTGTGCCAATTTTTTGAGAATAAAGATAGCTTTCTGCCCAAAGGTGCTTCCAATTGAGCCCTGGTTGGCGGGGTCAAGGTGAAGTCATTGAGTCTGTCCTTGTGCAGCAGTTGTAGGTCCTGCACTACCTCTCTGGTTAGGAGGCTGCCATTGACGCCCCTCTGTAGGAGCCTCTAGCTTGCCCTCTACCTCTGGCACGCCTGTTCTTGCATCTTTGAAATCTCTCTGTGTCCGGAAAGGACCAATTCTTAGAGGGCCAATTTCTGCTGAATCTTGGTGGTTGGACCTGGAGAAAATCTTTGACTGTTTGTACAGATTTAGCCTTTTCCTCAAATTTCTTTAAGACCTCCTGAGCAGTGGAGCCAAATAACTTTTGCTTTTCCAGTGGCGCATCCAGTAGCTTTGCTTTAACATGATCTGGCAGAGTTTGTTCCTTCAGCCAAGCATGCCTACGTATGACTGCACCTGTCATTGCTGACCTACATGAAGCTTCCAATGCATCATAACCACACTGCAAGAAATGGTTGCTAACCTGTTGGGAGTTATGTACCAGATCCTGAAGTGACTTGCGATCTAGGGGTTCAGGTGAAGACAGTTTTTTATGCAATTCATCTAACAAATACTCTTGGTACTGTATCATATGGAAATGACAATTTAATGCCCTCATAGAAAGAGTGGAAGAAGTATATACTTTTTTACCCCATCTCTCTAAAGCCCTGGACTCCCTTTCAGAGGGAAGAGGATTTTTAGTAGTGGCAGATGCAACCCCTTTAGGGCCCTGGGAAATAGTTTCAGGGTCAGCAGAGTAGGCCTTGTAAAGGAAATTGTGTGAGTCCGGGACCCTGTAGTACCTATCGGGTTTGACAGGAGCCGGAGGAAGGGAGTCAGGGGTAGTGCTAGACTCAGAGTACACATCATCATTGACCTTCAAAACAGGAGGAATAGCCAAAGGTCTTTGCTGAGGTAAATGCAAAAAAGTCCATAATCTCTTCCTGGAATCAGAGAATTCCTGGCCCTGCCATTTAAAATGCTCTCTCATGGAGTGAAGGGTCTCCCCAAAGGACAGTTCTTCAGGAGGGGAGGCAGAGGGAATAGATTCCTCTGCATCAGAATCCTCGTAGGCCGTAAAGGCCTCCTCCTGGTAGTCTGAAAGAGCAGAGCCATCTGAGGCCTCATCAGAGGACTGGGGATCAGTGGGCTCAACCCTGGGCCTTTTGTCTAAAGGAGGTTGAGAGCCCCTGTCCGGATGTGGCTGAGAGCCCCTAATTAAGGAAATAAGGTCCTCAGCTAAACTTAAAATCTGTGAACCTGTAGTGGATCCCTGAGGAATAACCTTGGGAGGCAGAGATTTTGGCTGTTTAGCAGCTTTAGCCCTTGTGAATGCCTTTATGTTCAAGTTATTGGTTTATGGACATGGATGCAGGAGGCCTGGCTGCTCCACATGCTGGCGTAGTTTTGTCTAGGGAAATGGTGTCGGATGTTTCCGGAACACCGGTTTCTGAGGGAAATTCTATAACCGACTCAGAAGAGGCCTCCGGGGCCGAGGTTGTCGGTTGCGCGGTTTCAACGGTCGGAAGTACCAAGGACTTGGTTTCAGCCGAGACACTCGCGGTAGACCTAGGCGTGGTTTCAGCCGAAACCACGGTCCGCGTGTGTCGGTCCTTGTCCTTCCGTTTTTTGGTTAAATGAGGAGTCGGAGTCTCCGACGGCATATTGTAACAGTAACTAGCCCCAAAAAATTCCTCTGCAAACTCCGCCCGACGCCTAAGAGTGCGTCGGTTGAAGGAGGCACAGGCTGTACAGGCCGAGACGTCGTGGTCTGGGCCTAGGCAGGGGAGGCAGTAAGAATGGAAATCCTTATGAGGTATTTGTTTCCCACAAGTTACGCAATTATTAACTTTAAGCATTTGATCTGACATCGGCTGAGGCAAGAAAGAGTCCCCAATGGGGTACTTAGCTTTTGAAGTCTTCGGTAGCTGAAGTTACAGGAGCTGGCCGACCGGCACTTGCGAACTGCTTTTGCTTCGGGCACCACGCGGCAAGAAAGACTGAGGAAGATGGCGTCGGCTGACGTTTTTATACCCCAGGCGCTCTGACATCGGGGAGAGGGCGACATCAGCCAACGCCGGACCCAGACTTTGGAATCCGGCCAACCGAAGGGCTGCCTGAGGCAGGACAACCCATATGTAAGGACAGCAGATGCATCCTTGAAGGACATATTCTCTGTGTAGAAGATTTTCAGTCCATATATATCTAATTGATCACTGTATATTAATCCGATCAGACAAAAGTAGTAGAAGTAGTGAACTTAAACTCATCTTAAGTCAAAAAATTAAATAAATAATATATAACTGTACAGAATTACTAAGTATTTGAAAGTAATCCAAGCAAGGCAGGCAGTCTGTTTCGAGTCGAAAATCCTTTATTAAGTACACAGACAAGCGATCCAGGAAGGGATATGAATTTAACATGTGTATCAATAACACTGTTTTACAGCACAATAAACCACTCCCTTGCCCGATAAAAATTATATATATATATATATATATATATATATATATATATATATATATATATATATATATATATATTTATATATATATTTAGAAAGCTTGTGAGGAAACTATTACTCTATTTTTGTTTTACTTGGATCGCTTGCCTGTGTACTTAAAGGATTTTCGACTGGAAAGACTGCCTCCCTTGCTTGGATTACATTCGAATACTTAAATATATAATTGTACAGAATTACTATTTTTTTTTTTTTTTTACTTAAAATGAGTTTAAGTTCGCTACTTTTGTCTGATATGATTAATATACAGTGATTAACTAGAGATATATGGACTGAAAATCTTCCACACAGAGAAGTTTCTTACACTGTAATGTTTAGAACCCACTGATCTGAAGTAATGTGGGACCAGTTTTGCAGGAAAAGAGACTGTCTTACTCCTAGTTTTGGAGTGGTGGGAGGGTGGAGCAGAGGGGAAATTGTCATAATTGCACTCTTGCTGGGGGCTGTGACATAGAACTCCCTTGCCTGGGTGTTTCAGAGGTCCATTGTCTTGATCTCTGTTGTCAATGCCTTTGCCTGGAAGCTCTGTCCTTTTGAGGCCTTCTCTGTCTACTCCTAGGCTGTGTAGGAAAGAACCAATGCTTTGCTGGATAGTTCTCGCTGAACCTATGTGGTTGTAGCTGAAGGAAGTCCTTAACTGTTTTGTATGGACTTTGCCTTGTCTTCCATCTTTTTGAGTAATGCTTCAGTCCCCCCCCCCCCCCAAACATCTTTATTAAATTTTCACATATGACAAAGGCAATCTTAACATTTATATAAACGAAAAGCATACAAAATGATACAATACCACTTTAGTTGCAGTTTACATCACAGGCACCGCTGAAACAACTGTAGTTACAGACATTATACATCACTTATAAACCATCCAGTCATTGTCAGTTAAGCTTTATATGGCTCATTCAAATCCTGCCTCTTAAACCTCGTTCCTGCTCTGCATATACTGTTCCCACAATTCCCATTTTTTTCCTATGTAGTTTGCTCCTACTCTTTTCTAAACATCCCAATTCCAGTTGTTTTCTCTGTTACTATATTCACTAGTAGTAAAGTTGGTCTAGACTTTGATTTCCATTTTCTACTAATTGCTTTTTTGGCAGCCACCATAATGAGACCCAACAAGGCTTTACTATGTCTAGGCAACTCTGATTCTGTAGTATAACTCAAAAAAATCAACTGTCAGTCAGTCCAATCTGCCCACCCAGCATCTCAAGCACAGAGGTCTGCAGGGTATCCCTAAAGTCTGCCAGCTCATAATACTCCCAAAATATATGTTCCCAGCTACCTCTTTCTTGCCCATTACACCTCTAACATTTGCATCCTAAGGAAATATTCTTTGGCGCCTACTTGGGATATTAAAATACCTTTGTAAACACTTCCAGGCAAAGATCCTAAATCTTCTACACTTTGCTGCATATTTGGGAGATATACATATATTCCCCCATTATCTCTGTGAATTGCTTATTTAGTCTCTCCTCCCAATCCTTTTTAAGCTCCTCTGATTGATTCTTATAATTATCATGTAATATTTTATATGCTTTACTAATTATTACTTTAACGGCAACTTCTGTTCCAGATTCTATTAAAAACTCTACCAGTGCTGGTCTTTCATTCAGGAGCCCCCTATTTCTTTCTCTCTGTCTATACTCTGATATCAGTCCTTGATACGGAAGGCAATCTCTAACCTACAGTTCAAATAAATTCTTGAACTCTTCATTCTATCACCTTTCCCTTTCTAGTTATTTGTTCCCAATACCTTAGTTTCTTTGCCAGTTTTCTCCAACAAATTCCAGCCCCCTCTTGCCTATTATCTGTATCCCCGACCACAGTCATCCCTATTGGCACAATCTCTTTTCTCCATTCTCATGCTGGTTTGGTTCTTAGAATACCCCCTGCCATTTAGTACTGCTTTAGCTTTCGGTTCAAAAAGTCTGTCTTTGGCAAGGCAGTGTCCAAGAAAAAAGGCTTTACATGATCAGGGAGAGATTGCTCCCTATGCCATGCATGTCTCAATTACTGAACTAGTGACAGCTGCCCTGAAAGATGCCTCCATGGCATCATAGTGACAAAGTAAGTGCGTTTGACCACCTGGAAACCAGAGTGACACAAGTCCAAAAGTTTCTTAGAATGATTTTTTTTATCATCCATAGTTGAAATTTTTTGCTCGTGTTGATCCAGAATGGTTTGCTGATATTTGATCATATGAACTTGACAGCTGAGGGCTCTCATAGACAAGTAGCAAAGGTGTATACCTTATTTCCAAACCTGTCTAGGGCCCTACTCTCCTTGTCTGCAAGGCAGGGGATTCCTGGACACACAGGCACCATCTCCTTTAGGCCCTGGAGCAGCACCTTCTGGGTCATCAGAAGGATTCTTAAACAGATATTTATGGGTGTCTTGCACCTTGTAAAATCTGTCCAGTTTCCTAGGGGTGGGGGGGAAGTGCATCAAGATTCATAGAGGTATCCTGAAATACATCCTCTACCACTTCCGAAATGGGTGGGATAGCTAAAGGTTTGTGCTCAGGGAGGTCCAAAAACTCCCTAACTCTCTTCTTGGCCTGGGGGTAATCTTGTGCTTCCCACTGAAAATGCTGTCTCATAGCATGAGGAGTCACCCCAAAAGTTTGATCCTCTGAAGGTGAAGCTGAAGGAAGGTTCTCCTCAGATCCGATTCCTCAAATGATGTGTAAGAGGGTCCTTTCTCTAAGCCAGAGTCCTCAAAGTCTGAATCCTCATCAGCTAGGAAGGGTTCAGGGTCAAGACCAGGGGGTAGTTTCACCTGTGGTCTGTCTGGCCCTTACAATGTTAATTAAGTCCTCAGCCAGCTTAATCTAATCCTGCTGGGATCCTGGTAACTGGGAGCTCATACGCCTAGGCACAGGCACTGCCACACTGCCGTTCTTTGAAGTGGGTTTGGTTTTAGGCCTAGGTGCATCCAACATCCTGGCGCCTGACTCTCTGTGAAAATATACCGGTGTAGGCCTAGGTCTTCATATGTTGCCCATTAAAGAGTGCTTGCTGGAAGCTATGGCCTACTGAGCGATCTCGGACCCAAATGAAGAGCTGAAGACATGAGCAGTGGAAGTTGAAGGAACCAAAGGGATGTCGGACTCCAAATGGGTCTCGACAGAGGCCTAGGTCGCGGTTTCAAATGTTGAAGGGGGCTGCTAAGGCGCCTCACCTTTTTCAGCTATGATCAGTCTAGCAGGAGTGTCAGGTGGGGAGTGATTGTCATCCAGTGACTTTGGTTTAAGTTTCTTCTCTTTTTTGCGCTTATGCACCTCAAGATCGGGATGACCAGTGGATGCCATCGGATATGGTTCAACTGATTTTTCTCTTAGAAAATGAGCTAAGAATTTGGCCCTATGCCTAATTGTTCTAGCATTAAACCTAACACAAAAACGACAATCAGGGATGTCGTGGTCTGGGCCTATGCAAGTAACACAAAGAGTATGGAAGTTTGTGTGGGATTTGTTTACCACTGTGGAGACAATTATTTACTTTATCTGACATGAGTCAAGTTAAAAAGAAGAGAGTTCCTCAATGGGGTACTTATCTTTCCAATGACAACTTCTCCCTGGTGCGGACCGACAAATGCACTTGAATACTGCTTTGGGATCTGGCAGCAAGAAAAGACTGAAGTGATGATGCAGGCTGGCTCCCTTTATACCTGAGCGTACTGATATTAGTAAAGGCATCTGCCAGCCTGGAAGGCAAAAACAGTTTTCTCTGGTAATCGGGGCGCTGAGGGCTTCCACGGCAGGAAATCTCAACACTCAGGACTGCAACAGTGAGACACGAAGAACATCTAGCATTATCTTGGCCAGAAAGGGGCCACTATGATCATGCTGGCTTTGACCAGCCTGATTTCTGTCAGTACCCTGGGGATTAGTGGTAAGGGCAGAAAAGCATGCAGGAACAAATTTGCCCATGTGAAAGAAAATGCATCTATTCTGCAAGCTCCTGTCTTTTGAGTTCTACAGCAGAACTTCTGGAGTTCTTTGTTGTAGTGAAAGACGGGCAGGTCTATTGAGAGGATCCCCATTGTATGGTTAAGTCTGGGAAGACCTCTTTCTTCAGCATCCCACTGCTGGAATCTAAAAGGTACCTTGCTTAGAGAGTCTGCCACAGTGTTGTTCTGACCCAGAATTTAAAGGCTATGAGGGGGCTAGCCCTATTTTTTTTTTGAGCCAGTATCCAAAGTTTTATGAAAGGCTGTACAGAGGGTAAAACAAAGTTTCCCCTTGCTTATTTATGTACCACATCACTGTGGTGTTGTCTGTCAAAATTTGCAGGGTCCCTGAGCTTAAGTTCTGCTGAAAGGCTTTTATGGCCAGGTAGGCTGTTCCTTTTGATTTGTATGTAATTTTCTCTGCTGATGAGGCCAAATACCCTGCAGGTCTAGGGAATCTAAGTGCCCCCCCCCCCCCAAACTATGTCTGAATTATATGTGGTGATGGTCTCCTCTGCTTCTGCTAAAGCAAAATTCACTCTTGGATTCCTCTGTGTGGTGTTCTTTTACCATAATAGTTCCTTTTTCAGGCATGAAAGAACAGGAGTGAGGATTTCTAAGGGGTGGGAATGCAGTTCCCAAGCATTTTTCTGGGAAGCACTTAAGTTTCCTCATGTGTAACTTTGCAATTTACACTTGGCTAGACTTAGGAAGGTCCCTGGGTCATTAGCATAGTAACCATCTATAGATCTACAAGTGGGATCATGAGATGCCAAGTTGCCATGTACCCCTCAGTATTCTCAGCAATTATCTTGCAGTGATATATTGTTTTGGAAACAGACCAGTTAGACATCCTGTCAAGAAAGTAATCTAGTCTTGGGGAAGGAAGGTTTTCTACTGAACCAATTTTATGAGTGCTCCCAGAAAAAGGATCCCTAAATAAGAAGTTGCCTACATAGGGGTAAAGTATGAACTCCCAAACTTCTGCAGTTGTGTTATCAGTGGAGGTAGACATTTTGCAAAAACTATGGAAGCCCAAATGGTAAAGCATGGAAAGTACAGTTGTGTGTAGATGCAAGTGAATTCATTGTTGCAGTCATCACATTTGGGTTATCCCTGCCAGGGTAGCCCTCGGCCGGCCCAAATACCAGAGGCTTAGTATTTCTGTGTCGGCTGCTGTCGTGTCAGAACTGACGTCAGGTCATCAGTAGTATAAAGTAAGGCAGCCAACACCATTACATCAGTTTTTCTTGCCCTAACCTGTCAGGAGCCCCAATGTAGGAGCCAGGTCCTGGTGAAGAACCCCACCAGTAGAAAGTAAATACCAATATGTCCCTTAGAAAGGAAAGAGAAGAAAGGGGGATAGAGGGAGGGAAACCAGGACTGCAACAGTGAATACACTCCTCTAACATCTACATTTATGGTAAGTGTAAACAACTGTACTATGTTCTTCGTGTTTCACTGTTGCCAACATCACATTTGGGTTGATTCCCAAAGCTGAGGAAAAGGGTGGAGAGTGTCAAAGAAACTAGGGGCTGGCTAGGATGGCCTGCAAGACTGCAGAGGCAAACCCTGCCCTAGATTTGGAGAAGAGAGGCAGGTGGTAATGTTTGGTAAAAGTGTGAACAGATGTCCAGGTGGCAGCCTCCAGGATGTCCCTACTGGGGACTCCTCTGAAGAAAGCTGCAGAGGTGGATGCTGCTCTGGTGGAGTCCTGACCCCCTTGGAAGGAGGCTTCCATGTTGTTTGTAGCAGAAATGGATGCAGTGTGGTAATTTGGAAATGGTTTGTTTGGAGATGG
This sequence comes from Protopterus annectens, assembly GCF_019279795.1. Classification (NCBI taxonomy): domain Eukaryota; kingdom Metazoa; phylum Chordata; order Ceratodontiformes; family Protopteridae; genus Protopterus; species Protopterus annectens. The sequence goes on along the minus strand of NC_056733.1, from coordinate 508,649,680 downwards.
CTTTGCCTTCTGCCCCTGTAGCAAAGCTAACCAGCAATTGATTAGACTTTATGAAGGACATAACCCTGTCTAGATAGGATCTGAGCTGTATGTGCACATCTATAGAGTGCAGAATCCTTTCCCCCATGTTCCGGGGATTAGGAATAAGGTGGACAAATGAATGAATTGGTTGACAGCCACACTGGAGACTACATTGGGCATGAAGGATGGATTAGTCCTGAGGGATACCCTGTCAGCATGAAAGATGATGAAGGATTCCACAGCCATGAGCACTTGCAGCTCAGAGACTCTTCTGGCCGAAGTGATGGCCAAAAGGAATGCTGTCTTCCAAGAGAGAAATTTTAGCTCTGTAGAAGAAGCTGGTTCGAAAGGGGGCAGGGTGAGCTTTTCCAAAACATAGTTAAGGTCCCAAGCTGGGGTTGGTACCTTTCTCGGTGGCCTCAAGTTGCTAGCCTCTCTTAGGAACTGTATGATCAAAGGGTATGAGAAAAAGGGCTGCTCAGTGGGAAAATGAGCAGAAACAGCAGAGGCATGAATTTTATAAAGGAGAAAGAGAGGCCACTGTGTAGTAGGTCATCTAAGTAATCCAGGATGAGAGGGAAGGAGGGCTGTGCCATATTGGCTCCTTTAGCCTGGATCCAGGTGCAGAACAGTTTCCATTTGTCAGCATAAGACTTTCTAGTGCTAGTGCATCTAGCCTCACGGATAACATCTAGAACCTGTTTACTGAGGTTGGCAGATTGATTTGGGGTTAGGGAATAAGACAAGCTGCCAAACTGAGTGTCTGCAGTTGGGGATGCATGAATTCCCCTTCCCTCTGGGTCAGGAGGTTTGGAATCTGAGGAAGATGCCATGGTGGCAGTTGTGACAGGCTGCACAGCAAGGGGTACCAGTGCTGGCGAGGCCAGTCTGGAGCTATAAGAATTGTCCTTGGTTTTTCATCCTTTATTATGAGCAGGACCCTGGGGATGAGAGGTAGTGAAGGAAAGGCACAGACCGATAGACTGACCCAGGGGAAGGACAGGGCATCCACTTTCCAAGCCATGCAGTGATGCTCCCTGGTGCAGAATTTGCTGAGCTGATGGTTGGTGTGGGAGGCAAAGAGGTCGACCTTCGTGGTGCCCCATTTCTGAGTTATTAGTGTGAAGGTTCTTTTGCTGAGCTGCCACTCGTGTGGGTCCAGAAGACTTCTGCTTAACTGGTATGCCAGAGAGATGAGAGAGCCTTGTAGGAATTGTGCTAACAGGTGCAGTTGCATGGCAGAGGCTGTGTGTCAAAGCGTCATGATCAGCCTGCACAGAGGGTAGGAGTGAGTCCCTCCCTGCTTGTTGATATACCACATCACACTGGTGTTGTCTGTTTTGATCGGGAGAGAAGGGGTTTGAAACTATCAAGGCATGCTGGACAGCCATCATCTCTTTTTGGTTGATGTGCAGAGGGATTTGCTGTGGGCTCCATTGGCCCTGTATGCAACTGCCGTCCAAGTGTGCAATCCAAGCCTAGTCTGATGGGTCTATGGTGAGGGTCTGGGCAGCGGGGACTGGTGAGAAAGGCAGTCTGTTGTTGTGGAAGCATGCTGTTGCCCACCCAAAAAAATATTTTCTGAGGCAAGTAAATATAGGAGTAAGAGTTTCCAGGTCTTGAGTGTGTTGACACCAAAGGCTTTTTAGGTACCACTGAAGTTTCCTCATATGCAGTCTGGCATATGGAATGAGGAGTATGCAAGATGCCATGAACCCCAGAGCTTGCAGGATCTTCCTTGCAGATAACTGGGGCCTGATAGCTAGTTGAGAGAAGTAGGCTGTCAGGATTTTTTTTCTGGTGTAAGGAATGCCATCTGGGATACTGCATCCAGGCTTGCTCCCAGGAAGATAATCCTTTGGGTGGGTGCCAGTTTGGATTTCTTTTCATTGATTGTGTACCCTAAGGAGGTTAGTAGGGTCTGTACAAAGGCCAGGTGCTTGAGCAGCTTTTCCTGGCTGTCTGCCTGAATAAGGCAGTCATCTAAGTACGGGTAAATCTGGATATTCCTTTGTCTGCAAAAGATGTGAAAACTCTGGAAGCAGTAGATAAGCCAAAGGGAAGCGCAGAGAACTGAAAGTGTACAAATCCTGTCCTAAAATGGAGATATTTCCTGCATGATTCCCTGATAGGAATGTGGAGGTAGGCTTCTTTTAGATCCAGGGTGGCTAGCTAAGCGTCCTTGGAGAGCATGGGTAGCAGCTGCTGGAGGGTGAGCATTTTGAATTTTGGGATCACCATGAAGGTGTTTAGAATGGATAGGTTGAGGATGGGGCACCAAATGCCCTCTTTCTAGGCACCAGAAAAAGTCTGGAATAGAAACCTTGGCCTATTTGTTCTGTTCTGCAGGAACGTGCTCTACTGCCCTCATAGAAAGCAGGGAAAGGATTTGCTTTTTTGCCTCTGCACATTGGTTTGGAGGTAGATCTGAGAAATCGTGGGGTTGGAAGGGTGTGGAAGGAAAATTTGTATCCCTGAGACACTATGTTCAGAACCCAGTTGTCGTTGGTAATGGTGGCCCAGGTGCTTTCATGAAATTAGTTTTTTCCTCCTGGGGTAAGTGAAGGTGGGCAGAGGGAGAGGGTGGGGGAGGTGAGTTATTGTGAGTTCTTACCATAAGGGGGTGGCTTAGAACTCCCTGGTTTTGAAGTGGAGGTAATCCAGTGCTTAGATCTCTGCATTCCCTGTGGCTGCTGTCTGTGGGGGTCTGGTTCCCCAGGGCTTATGGTGGACTAACTTGGAGGAAGCAGGAAAGGACCAGTGCTTGGTGGGACAATATCTGCTGAACTTGGGTGGCTGGACCTGTAAGAAATCCTCAACTTTTTGCATAGCATTTGCTTTTTCTTCCATCTTTTTTAATACCTCGTCTGCCTTAGTGCCAAATAATTTGACTTTGTGCAGGGGGGCATCCAACAATTTATAGATTTGACATGGTCTGGCAGGGGCTGTTCCTTAAGCCATGCATGCGTTCTAATGACAGATCCAGTGACTGCTGCCCTGGAAGAAGCTTCTAGGGCGTCAAAACCAGTGCAAGGTGTGTCTAGTTACTTCAGTTGCAGAATGCATTAACTCTTGTAATTCTTTAGATTCTGCCCAAGCAGGAAAGGAGGACATTTTTTGTTTGAGGAGTTCCAGGGTATGTTGCTGAAATGTTAGCATATGGAACTGACAATTTAGTGCCCTGATAGCAAGAGTAGCTGAGGTGTACACCTTTTTACCCCATCTGTCTAGTGCTCAGGAATCCCTATCTGAGGGGGTGGGATTCTTAGCAGAAGTTGCTTTAATCCCTTTAGACCCTTGAGAAATTACCTCAGGGTCAGCAGTAGGATTTTTAAAAAGAAATGTCTGCGAGTCAGGGACTCTATAGTACCTGTCTGGTTTTCTGGATGCAGGAAGGAGGGTGTCAGGAGTCAAGCTGGATTACAGGAAAACATCCTCCACAACATCCAAGACAGGTGGGATGGCCAAGGGTCTGTGCTGTGGAAGATCTAGGAATTCCCTGAATCTCTTTTTAGACAGAGGGTAGTCTTGACTTTCCCACTGGAAATGCTCCCTTAAGGTATGCAGGGTTTCCCCAAAGGAAAAATCCTCTGGGGGAGAAGCTGAAGGGATGGAATCCTCTGCATCATAATCCTCATAAGTTGAGAGGGGTTGCATGTCTTCATATTCAAAAGCATCAGAGTTATCTGACTCTTTTTCAGACAAAACTACAGAGGACAGATCTCTCTTCCTTTAGGAGAGAGTAACTTGGCTTCCCTTGATCAGCATGATAAGGTCTTCTGCCATTTTAAGCATCTGAGACTGAGGCATGGAAGCAGGTGCCTGAGAGTGGGTCGTCGGTTTCTTGAGTGTGGTTCGTACCCTGGGCCTAAGAAACTCAGTCTTTTTTGAAAGGATGGTAGACGCGAAAGAAGCCATCAGTTTGTGTTGAGAATCGGTAGTGCGAAAGAATTCCTTGGAAGCCGGTGCCTGCTCAGCAGCTCTGGACCCATCCAAGGTAGAGACGACTGCAGGATCCTTAGTTGAAGAAGAGTTTTGTGGCATACCGGACTTCGAAAGGGTCTCAGTAGCAGCCTGCGAATCCACAGAAGTGGGCATCAGGGGCTGCAAAAGCACCTCACTGAGGACCGGAGAACTGACGACTAATTAACGGAAGCGTCGTCGGCAGGTTTGGACCTGTGCGGTCTGTTTCTGTCTTTATCTTTATTTATTTGGAAGATCTGCTGTCGGATGGCTTATCAAAGCCATATCAGAATTCGAGGACTGTAAGCGAAAATATCTGGCTACAATAAGGCCCCGATGACAGATAGTTCTGGCGTTGAACAAAGCACAGAAGCGACAACTGGGGACGTTGTGGTCTGTGCCTAAGCAAGTGACACAGTAAGAATGGAAGTCTCAGTGTGGTATTTGCTTTCCACAGGCGAGACAATTATTAACTTTTTCTAACATCGGTTAGTGCAAGAAAAAAGGATTCCCAGCAGGGTACTTAGCTTTAGAAGACTTCAACTTCAATTCGGTGGACAAAACTCAGGTAGCGGCCAACTGGCACTCGTGCGAACTGCTTCTTCTTCGGGCTCCACAGCAAGAAAGACTGATGTAATGGTGTCAGCTATTTTACTTTATAGCACTGATGACCTGACATCAGTCCTGAAGTGACAGCAGCCGATACAGAAATACTAAGCCTCTTGGTATTCGGGCCGGCCGAGGACTACCCTGGCAGGGATAACCTAAATGTGATGACTGCAACAGTGAAACACGAAAAACATCTGGAGGTGAGAACCTGTTGCTACAAATCATAGGTACTTCGTGTGACTGTCTTCTATGCGGACATGGAGGTAAGCGTCTTAGGTCTACAGTAACCATGAAGGCATCTTGGAAGATCATGGGCAGTAGTTTTTGCATTGTAAGCATTTTAAATTTTGTGATGTTGAGAAACGGGTTTATCTTTGAGAGGTCCAAAATGGGCCTCCACATCCCTTCCTTTCTTGGAACAAGATAAATCCTTGAGAAGAAGCCCTTTCCCTTCTTGTCCTGGAGGGACAGGATGGATCCTAGTTAAGTAGTTTCTTGAGGATGGGTGGTAAGAGCCTTTCTTGCTCTTTTGGTGGTTTTAGAATGCCCAAGAAGGGGGATTTTCCAGAAATGTGTTCAATACCTCTTCTCTACGATTCTGAGTACCCACTGGTCCCTGGTGATAGTTTTCCATTGGATTAAGAAAAAGAAAAATCTTCCAGCCTAAGGCTTTGAGGTAGAACCAAGTCACAGTTGGCCTCTGTGCTGGGTGGGCTCTTTGGAGCTCCCTGCTCTGTGCAACTGTTCTGGCTGCCATCTCCTGGACTGCCTGGATCTTTTTTCACAGGGAGGCCTCCCCTTGTCTTGTCTAGGTGGATAGGACGAAGGTTTAGAAGGTAATTCCTACTGTGTCTCTGGGTTGGAGACAGGTAAAATTCTTTTGCAGTTCTGATTTGCATTCCTTTTTCATCCAGCTTCTCAAAAACATGTTCAGCTGAAGGACCAAAAAGAAATTCCTTGTCTAATGGGCAGTCAGTAGTTCAGCCTTTACCTGTTCTGAAAAGAGCTGGGGCCCAAGCCATGTATGTCTGTGGATGAAAGAACTTGTGGTAGCTGCGCTGCAAGAAGCATCTAAGGCATCACAGCCACATTTCAGGGAGTGCCTGGAGACTTGTAAAGCTTCTCTGTCTCCTGTTATTTCTTTAGAGAAGGTTCTACCCACAAGAGTCCATCTTATCTACAATTTTATTCTGGAGAGATTGGCAGAGATATACGTTTCCTCTCAAATCTGTCTAATAATCTACTTTTCCTGCCATTAGGTAGAGGATGTCTGGTTGGTCCCTTAGGAACACCTTTTTGTGGATTCAGTGGAAACCACAGTATGGTTGGTCTTTGGGTTTTTGTAAAGGTCCTTGTCAGATTCAAGGACTCTGTAAAACTTGCTTGGTTTCCTAACAGCACAGGGTAGAGAATCAACGTGCAAATCAATGTCTTGAAAGACTTCATTCAGTACATATGTGAACATGGGGAATAGCCAGTGGTCTGAGTGAAAGCAAAGTTAGCAGTTTCCCTATAGTGGGTCTGAGCCTATGAGAACTGATTACTTTCCCCACAAATGTCTCTTTCATTCTATGCAGGGTATCCCTGAAGGAAAGGTCTTCGGGGGAGGCAGAAAAGAAGGTGTGAGAGTCTGAGTCTGGGTAAGTCTGTGGGGGCAAGTGGCCAGAGTAAGACAATTCCTCCTCATCCTCAGAGATACAGGAATCTTCCTCTTCCTGAAAAGCTACCTCCCTGATCCTTTTAGATGGGGAGGCCCTCAGTAGGGGGACTAGAAGAGGGCTCACTAGATTTCACAAAAGGTCAAACTCCTGTGCTATTTCATGGAGGCCTTGGGCTTCAGTCTAAGTAGAAGGAAGAGGTGGGAGTGACAAAAAAGAAGGGGTGCGCTTTGGTTTGCATATCCGTTTAAAAGGGCTGACCTGAGGTTGTGGTCATCCAACCACAACTTCAGTTGTAGCTTCAGTAGTCGAGAAGACAGGGTGCCTCCCTTGAGACCCACGGTGCAGATGTCTGAAGCGGAGTTACCTCAAATTTGACCAATGTGGGTGCAGTGGTAGTAACTGTAGGCAGGCCTTCTTGCCTTTCCATTCTTTTTTAATAATGTTAGCTGATGGCACAGTCTCTGGATGCCCTGTGGTAGCACTGGATTGCGATGCCACTGGGGAAGCCAAACAGAAAGACTCCATATGGGTGGTTAGTACCTCGGCCCTAAGTGTTTAGAGTTTTCATGCAGAATGTTGCACAATCAGGACAGTTAAAGCTGTCTTGCTGATGAAACAAGCACAGCAGACAAAACAAGTGAAAATCTTTATGAGGGATTTGCTTTCCACACTTCAAGAAATTGTTGACTTTTTTGAACATTAATTTAAATACAATTTTCCCCAATGGGGTACTTATCTGACTGAAAGTAGAGGTTCCCAGGGTAGGGGGATGAGCCGACCAACAGACTTCAAGCATGCTGAACACACATGATGAGCATCACAATGCACAGCTAGAAGAAACTGAAGCTGGTGCCAATGAATACCCTTCTTATACCCAGACGTCCACATGTCAGTGTTCAGATGTCTGTCAGCTAGGGCTAATGTAAAGACTCTGGAAATCAGGACAGTCACAAGTTTCTGCATGGCAGGAAGACCCAAGAATCAGTACTGCAATATTGACCATTAAGAACATCCACGGTTTCCTGGGCCAAAAGGGTGCTACCAGTATCATCTTTGGACAATCCTTCTGAATCTTTAGAAGAGACCCTGCTATCATAGGAAAGGCAAACAGAAACATTCCAGTTTATGGGAATGAAAAGGCACCTGTCTTCCAGGCCTTACAGAGTTTAACTGTTTTGGATGGAGGCAAACAGTTCTGCCTTAGGAGTTCCCCACAGCTGGGTCATTTCCTGAAAAAACATTGGGTGCAGCTTCATTCATGGTGGTTTGCTCTGCTCAATCTGCCTGCTATAACTTTCTGCCCTGACTAAATGTAAAAAGTCTGTAGAGACTGATTGTACTAAGTTGATAATTCCCTGTCAGCCTTGGCTAGTCTGCAAGCAGGGTATAATCTGGTTCCTTCCTGTTTATGTACCACATCACTGTGGTGTTGTCTGTGATTACCAGTAGTGGGCTGGAATCCAAAGAAGACTCACAGATTTGAAAGAATTCAGAATGTGCTTTTATTTGTTCTGTTTGTTCAATAGACCCTGAGCTTTCACATCCTTGGACACAGTTCTCCCAAGAAAGGTCTGAGACATCCATGGTTATAGAATGAGTAGGGGTTGGAAGGGACAAAGGGAGACCTGGGTTGAGAGAAAACTGACTAATCCACCAAAGAAACTTCCTTTTTACAAACTGCAGCACAGGGATTTAAAATGATAGGGGGTGCTGGTACTGGGACCAAAATGATTTGATGACCCTCTGAATTCTCCTGAAGTCAAGTCTGGTCAGAGGAATCATGAGAATTGTAAAAGCCATTAATCCTAGACTGATGAGATATTCCTGGCACAAGCCAGAGTCTGTCTGGAAAATGTCAGAAACTACTCATAACATTTCCACTTCATCATAAGCAATGTAAACAGGAGACATCCCAGAAACAATATATTGGGGAGATGAAATAAGAAAAAAATTTCTATGTTCACCTATAATCCCAGACTGAGATTTTTTTTAACCCAAGCCAGAGGTTTTTGACAGCTTGTAAAAGAACCTGCAAACATAAGTCAATCATCTAGATATGGGAAAATATGAATGCCTCGTAACCTGAATGTGCTACTACAAGAGTCAGACACTTTGTAACACTCTTGGAGTTGCTGACAACTCAAAACATTAAAAAGAGAACTGAAAATGTAAACCAGACCTAGTAAAACATAAAAAGGATCTGAAATATTTGAGACCGAGAATGCAAGTATTAGCATCTTTTAAATCTACAGTTACTAAAAAAACTGAAAGGTGGAATGAGAAGAAACATACTACAGAAGGAGCATTGAAGCTTTGAATTTTTGGACTGTAATGCTAAGGTTTATAAGACAAAGGTCTAGCACAGGTCTCAAGATTCAATCTCTGGCACGAGAACATTTCTCAAATAAAAACATTTTCCTCTTTAGTTTGGGAGAACAAGTTCTAGAACACCTTGCAATAGCATTTGATCTAGGATAGGAGTAGATAGGATATAGTTAGAATGAAAGGATGCAAAGGAATCCCTGGAAATTAAGAAAGGAATCCCACTATCAACTGTAGCCTTTATGAATGATTCTTAGAACTCACTTGTCTAAGGTTATCTAATGACACACAAGGAAGTGAAGGCACAGACTCTGGGAAACTATTACTGGATTCCCAGGAAGGGATGTGGGAAAAACATGATCGGTTATACAATCAGTCTGCTTTCTTAGACTGTCCTTGGTTTTCAATAGTTGCTTCTGAAACTGTATTTGCATGTGCCTTACTGGGATTGCTTATTCTGCTTCATATAAAAAAAACCTGAAGCTTGTAATATTTTGTTACGGAGGTTTGAAAAATCTGGTTAACCCCTTAATTAAATTTCCCCTTTCATAAAACCTCAGCAGAGGAAGGAACAAATAACACATCCTTTATCCAGAGGCACACAAGCTCAGCTTTGATATCCTCTAGTAAACTCTGATAAAAAAGGCAAGCAAATAATCTCACTGCTGACCCAGTGGCAGCTGCTCTAAAAACAGTATCAGGCAGTGTTCAAAAGAAAATTTGAGAGAGTATTTGATTACCTGAGAGACACAGAATATTAAAACATTTAGAGATGTCAGTCTGAAAATGGGAGATCAGCCATTAACTTTCTCATACTGGCAGAGGAAGCCAGCAGAAGCTTAATGTGAGCCTGCCAACTCACTACTCATAAGGCTAAAGTGCTGGAGTAAAAACTTTCTTTCAAATCCTATTAAAAAGTTTCCCATCTTTGTCAAAAGGAAAAGGATTATATTCTAAAAGGTGTTTGACAGTGACATCACTTCAGGGTCTAGGTCAGGATCTAGGGTTTGAAAAACTGAATTTTTGGTTCTGGGGTACCATATATAATTTATCAGATTTTCTGGGGTCAGGTGACTAACAGTCAGGCAAACTGCCAGATGCAATGAAAGCATCCTCTAAGGCAGGTAAAACAAGAAGAATAGATGTAAGATGCGGAAAATCCATCTGTAGAAATCATAATATATTTGAAGGGACTTTGTTATTTAATTTTGTTCTCACTGAAACAAGTCCTTCATTCTGGTAATAGTCAAAAGAGAACTCTTCAGATGGGGAATCAGAGGAAAAAACTTTCCTCAAAGTCAGACCCCCCCATTCTGTGGAGTAGAAATTTGAGAAACACATTCTAAGTCCAACTTCTGTCTCTCAGACGGAGAATCAGAATATGAGAGAGGAAAATAAGTTATGTACTCAGAATAATGTTCCATCTGTTTTGCCCATTTTCATTCTTCCTCTACCTATGGGTTCAGATCAGATCCAACTCGGCAATTACAATAGCTCAAGGTAACCAAAAACCTCTCCAGCTTCTCCCTTACTCACAATGCACCCTCCCTAAGTACCTCAGATCTAGTTTGCTAACAGAAGTAAAGGAAAATATCAGAAGGATCCAGACAGACTACATCTGGAGCTCAGTACAGGAGAAGTGCTAACCTAAGAATACTCGCTCTTCTAGGGGTTCAAAGGTAGGGGGCTGGTGGGTGGGGAGTTTAGGAATAATGAAAATAGACAACACAGATGGAACATTATGGTGAGTACATAACATCTTTATCCAATGTTATCAATTTTCATTCTATCCCTCAACCTGTGGGACTGAGTCCCCAACTACTTTAGATCCTGGGTGGACTCAAGGAAGGATGTGCTTCAGCACCATGGAACCGAATGATGCTCTACTCCCGAAGACCAGATCCAATATTTAATAAGTAACAAAGGTATGGAGGAGTAGCTCACGCTGCTGCTGCACAAATGTCATCCATATAAGCTCTACAATGGAAGACAGATGAAGCTGACAATGCTCTAGTAGAATGAGCTTGTAAAGATTTTGGTAAGGCGATGCCCAAGTGATCATAAATGAAAGAAATACAACTGGTGAACTATCTGGACAAGGTTACTTTGGAGACTGGTTTACCCAATTTAATATCTGAGAAGGAAACAAATAATTGCTTAGATTTCCTAATATCTTTGGTTCTATGAAGGAAAAATGCAACTGTCTGTGAACATCTAATAAATGTAACAAGTATTCACCTTTGTACTCAAATTTTGAAAAAATACGATAAATTGATGGACTGACTGATATTTGCCTCTGATACCACTTTTGGTAAAAAAGATGGACAAGTACGAAGAGATACTTTGTCTTTGTGAAAAATCAAATATGGTAGTTGGGAAGACTAGGATTGAATTTCCAAAATTCTTCTAGCATAAGGTATGGCTAACAAGAAAATAATCTTCCAAGAAAGCAATTAGACATTGCACTTAGCTGTTGGTTTGAAAGGGGGATGTGTAACAGCCTGCAGCACCAAATTTAGGTCCCGAGGGAGAGAAGGATCTTTATAAGAGGACTTTAAAAGGAATGTTCCTCTCAAAAAAAATTTGCAGAGTTTATGTGAAGCAACTGAAGGACCTTGGAAACCAATGTGAAAATTGGATATCACTGCTAACTGGTCTTTGATGGTTGAAAACAATGATGACCCTTCTTTGAACAGTTGGGCTAAAAAATGAGAATATCATGAATAGGAGGAGAGAAGGGATCAATTTTATTTTGTTGTGCCCAATGAATGGATCTTTTCTATTTACCGGACTATAGCTTACGTGCAGATGGCTTATGAAAAGGCAGAAGTATGTGTTGGACTGCAGATGAGAGCATAGGATGTCTGGCTATTATCAGAATTGGAGAAGCCAGACAGTCAACATGAGATTGTGGACATCTGGGTGAATCATGCCCGTCGGGTGAGACAGGAGGTCTGGATGGAGCTGGATCCAGAATCCACAGCTGAAGTAAGTGAGGCCAAAGAAAGGGGAATCAAATCTGTCAAGTCCAGTAAGTTGCAATGAGTATTACTTTACTCTTCAATGTGGCTGCTTTCTGCAAAAATTTGGGATTAATGGAGTCAGGGGAAAGGCAAAAAGGAGACCGGAGGGCCAGTTGTGAAGAAGAGCATCCTTCGGTGACTCCCCACGAGGGGGGAATCAAGGCAAAGTAGCTTCTGCATTTGTTGTTTAGGGAAGAGGTGAAAAGATCTCAGCAAGGCTGACCTCAATGACAGAATATCATTTCTGTCACATTTAGATTGAGGAACCATTCGTGAGGTAGAAGAATACAGCTTCTCAGATTGTTTGCTATCACACTGGACTTCCCCGGAGTATGTGATGCTAAGGGAAAGCAGATGGATGAGATCGTTCACTGCCACACTCTAAGAGCTTCTTGACACAAGGAGAAGGATCTGCTTTCTCCCTTGTTTGTTGATGTACCAGACTACAGACATGTTTGTCTGTTTGAATTACAATCGTCCCCACGATGAGAGCATCCTGGAAAACCTGCAATGCTAAGAGCACTGCTCTCATCTCTAGGACACTGATATGCAAGCTGGCCTCTTCAGGGGACTAAGTGCCTTGGACGGTTTTCCCCTGAACCCCCCCCCCCCCCAAAATGGGAAGCATCCATGGTCACTGTGGCCTGGGCTGGGGGAGAATAAAAAGATCAAATTGTAGAATGTGATCAAAGTGAATCCACCATCTTAAGAGCTTTTTTGTGTGATCCTTATCCGAGATGACATTGGGTGATGATGGTTAGACCAGTGCACCGATAGCAGCCACAGCAGAATTCTCATGTGAAATCAAGCCAAAGGGACTAGTGTTACTGCTGCTGCCATGGACCCTAGCATCTGAACAACCAGCCATGCTGAGATCTTGTTGCTGCAGACTATTTTCATAACTTGCAATCGGACTGATTCTACTCTTGAAGGAGGGAATGAAGTTAATGGTTCTTGTGTGTTCAGAATAGCATCTATAAACATTAAACTTTGAGCTGGCTCTAGAAAGGCTTTCTTGTCGTTTATGGATCTGCCCAGATGTGAACACGTCTGGAAAAAGTACAGTTTTGTACCTACCATAAATGTAGATGTTTGAAGATCCACATTGCTGCAGTCCTTACATATGGGTAGTCCGCTGTCCTCGGTCGGCCCGAATACCAAAGTATTAGGCTGACGTCGGTCATGGGCGCTCAGATCTGACATCAGAGCGTCAGGGTATAAAAGCGCATGACCGACGTCATATCCTCAGTCTTTTCTTGCCCCAGATGTCAGAAGGCCCTAAAAAGAAAGGCCACAGCCCAAAAACAGGATACCTCCCAAAAACATGCCCAACAACAACCATCATCCAAACCATATAACCATGCCAAACTACAGAGGGGAAGGAGGGAGGGTAAATTGGACTGCAGCAATGTGGATCTTCGAACATCTACATTTATGGTAGGTACAAAACTGTACTATGTTCTTCATCTCACATTGCTGCAGTCCTTACATATGGGTAGAATCCCAAAGCAGAGGTAAAGGGAGGATGGCAAAATCATAAAGCATTAGGGGCTGCTAAAATGCCCTGTAATATTGCAGCCCTAGACTTAGAATAAAGAGGAAGGTGGTAATGCTTGGAAAAAGTATGTACTGAACTCCAAGTGGCTGCTTCCAAAATATCTTTTGTAGCTACCCCCCTTAGAAAGGCAGTAGAAGTGGCAGTAGCTCTAGTGGAATGAGGTCTGATTCCAGCCGGAATCTCCTTACCATGATGGGAATAACAGAAAGAAATACAAAACCCAATCCATTTAGAAATAGTTTGTTTTGAAACAGGTTTTCCCTGAGAACCCAAAGCAAAAGAAACAAACAACTGCTGAGACTGCCTGAACCCCTTGGTTCTGCTCAAATAATAATGTAACTGCCTGTGAATATCCAAAGTATGCAAAATCTTCTCCCCTTTATTTTGGGGTTTGCATAAAAGTAGGCAAATGAATAGTTTGGTTCAAGGCCACACTAGAAACCACTTTAGGCATAAAGGAAGGATTAGTACAAAGATACCCTATCCTTATGAAAAATCAGGAAAGGTTCCACTGCCATAAGGGCCTGTAATTCAGAAACCCTTCTTGCAGAGATAATGGCCAACAAAAAGCAGTCTTCCATGATAAATACTTTAACTCGGCAGTAGCTGCAGGCTCAAAAGGTTGTAGAGTAAGCTTTTCCAACACAAAATTGAGATCCCAAGCAGGAGTAGGAGCTCTACGTGGGGTCTTATGTTCCTTGCCCTCTAAGAAATTGCTTAAACAAAGGATGGGAAAATAAAGGAGGGTCACAGTCATAGTGAGCAGAAATGGCTGCAGCATGAACCTTTATCGAGGAGAAAGACAAACCCTTGTCCAATAACTCAGTAAGATATTGAAGAGAAACACTTAAATCAGGCTTGGAAACATCAAAGTCCTTCGCTTTGCTCCAAAAGAAAAATCTCCTCCATTTATCAGCGTAAACTTTCCTTGTACTAGGCCTTCTGGCCTCCAAAATAACATTCAAAACTTGTTGTGGAAGCTGAGACCCTCCAGGGCCTAAAACAGAATATGCCAGGCTGTGAGATGCAGAGACTGAATCTTGACATTGAGGAAGTGATTGCCCTCCTGAGACAAAAGATGCGGAATCAAAGGCAGAGGCCATGGAGGCTCCTGCACAAACTCCTCAGTAGTGGGTACCAGTGCTGTCGAGGCCAATCCGGCGCTATCAGAATCATGGATGGCTTGTCTATTCTGGCCTTCAGGAGTACCTTGGGAATGAGAGGCAGAGGTGGAAAGGCATAGACATGAAGATTGCTCCAACTGAATGATAGAGCATCCAGCTTCCAAGCTGTGGGATGAAACATTTTTGTGCAAAACTTTGGCAACTGGTAATTTAGTGGAGAAGCGAACAGATCTATGTCTGGAGTCCCCCATAACACTGTCAACTTTTGAAACACATGAGGATCCAGTTTCCACTCATGAGAATCCACAATTTGTCTGCTCAACACATCCGCTAAGGAGTTCTGTGCTCCTGGTAGAAACCTTGCCTGAAGATTGAGGTGTAAACTGAGAGCAGTCTCCCACAAAATCATCGCTTGCCTGCAAAGAGGGTACGAATGGGTTCCCCTTGCTTGTTGATGTACCACATGACAGTAGTGTTGTCTGTTTGAATCAACACCTGTCCTGGGTGAAGTAAATCCTTGAAAGCCATCAATGCAAATTGGACTGCTAACATCTCCTTCAAGTTGATATGCAAATGTTGAAGTCTGACAGGCCACGTGTCTTGCACCCATTTTCCATTGAGGTGTGCTCCCCAAGCCTTGTCCGAGGCATCTGTCGTTAGAATCTGACTCGCCTCTGGTCGGGTCACAGAGAGTCCCTTGTTTAGGTGACATTCCTGAGCCCACCACAAAAATTCTTTCTGAATGCAAGGTATTATCTGAATGACAGTGTCTAGATCTTGGCAGTGTTGTGTCCATACATTTTGAGATACCATTGAAGCTTCCTCATATGCAGTTTGGCATTGGGAAGCACCAGAATACAAGATGCCATGAACCCCAAGGCTTGAAGGACTGTCCTTGCAGTCAGCCTGGACTGTAGAGACATTTGATGGAAATAAAGAGAAAGGCTTCTTTGTTTGTCCGGGGTCAAAAGGCCATCTGGGAAGCTGTATTCAGTCTCACACCCAGAAAGCACATGTCCTGAGAGGGTACTAGACTGGACTTTGTTTCGTTCACAGAATACCCTAGGCATCTTAACACTACCATCACATACTGTAGATGATGCAGAAGTTCGTCTTTGTGTTGTGCAATAATCAGGCAATCGTCCAAATAAGGATAAATCTGTATTCCTCTTAACCTGAAAAAGGCTATCACTGGAGCCAGAACCTTTGTGAACACTCTGGGCACAGTAGATAAGCCAAAGGGCAATGCAGAGAACTGATAATGTAAATTTCCAGCCCGAAAACGCAGGTACCTCCTGCAACTGGGCCTGATAGGAATATGAAGATAAGCCTCTTTGAGATCCAGAGCTACCATCCAGTGATGTTTTCCCAACAGAGGTAAAAGCTGTTGTAACGTCAGCATTTTGAACTTTGGAATGTCCAGATAAGTGTTGAGGATAGATCAATCCAAAATTGGTCTCCACGTGTTCCCTTTCTTTGGTACTAGAAACAGGCGAGAATAAAATCCTAGTCCCACTTCTGACAGAGGAACTGGCTGTATAGCTCCTATTTGAAGAAGTAAAGAAATCTGCTTGTGAGCCTCTATCCTTTGCCGAGGAGGAACGTCTGGCATGCCTTTGAAAGGAGGCAATGTATGGAAATAGAACTTGTAGCCTCGGTTTATAATGTCCAATACCCATTTGTCCTGGGTGACTAAAAGCCAGTTTTGCTTGAAGAGTGCTAACTTTCCTCCCAAAGGAGCTGCCAGGGAAGAAGAATCTGGCAGCTGAAAATGCAGGTCATTGGGCCTGTTTACGAAAGGACTGGCCCCTGCCCTCACCTGCAGATTGTGCAGGTGAACTCCAAGTTCTAGGCCTGAATGTACTGTGAGCTCTGCCCCTGCCACGTCTAGATCTACCCCTAGACTGAGAATCAGAAGAAGGGTAGGTCCACCCCTTAAGTAGGCCAATTTCTACTAAACTTTGGAGGTTGCACCTGCAAAAAATCTTTAACAGTCTGCATGGACTTAGCCTTGTCTTCCATTTTCTTCAAAACCGACTCCACAGGGGGACCAAACAAAACTTCAGACTGTAAAGGGGCATCCAGAATTCTAGTTTTAACATGCTCGGACAAATTCTGATCCTTAAGCCAGGCGTGCCTACGAAGAACTGAACCAGTGGCAGCCACCCTAGAAGAGGCCTGTACAGCATCAAAACCACACTGCAAAGAATGCTTACCCACCTGTTCAGAGACATGTACTAAATCATGCAATTCTTTACACTCTATGCCCTCTGTCAAAGCATCCACTTTAGATTTTAGCTGAGAAAGGAGGAAATTCTGATATTTCAACATATGAAACTGGCAATTTAAAGCCCTCATTGCTAAAGTAGAAGAGGTATACACCTTCTTACCCCATCTATCCAAAGCTCTAGCTTCCTTATCTAGAGGAACCGGATTCTTTACAACAGAAGCTCTAACACCCTTAGGCCCCTGACAAATAGTTTCTGGGTCCGCCCTAGGACTCTTATACAGATATTTATGAGCCTCAGGCACCCTGTAATACCTGTCCGGTTTAACTGGCGCAGGAGGCAAAGAATCTGGATTAAGGGAAGCCTCCGAGAAAACATCTTGAACAACATCCAAAACAGGAGGTATAGCCAAGGGTCTATGCTGTGGTAAAAACAAGAATTCCCTAAGCCTCTTCCGTGAATCAGAGAAATCCTGTCCCTACCACTTAAAATGCTCCCTCATGGAATGCAGAGTTTCTGAAAATGAAAAATCCTCTGGAGGAGAAGCAGAAGGAGTGGAATCCTCTGCATCAGAATCCGAATAAGGGGGAAAATCTTGAATATCTTCAGCAGAAGAGTCTGAGTCATCTGAGGCCTGATCCAAACTTTCCAAGTCTGGCTCCACCCTGGGCCTCTTATCAGGAGGGGGCATAGAACCTCTAATTAAAGTAATCAAATCTTCTGCCATTTTAAGCATGTGCTTTTTAGGCACAGACCCTGAAATACCTGGAGGGACACCAGAGGAAGGCAAAACAGACCTGCCCTTAGAAGAAGCCTTAGAAATAGTAGCAGAAGGCCTAACCACCTTAGGCAGAGAAGGTAGAACAGTAACCTGAGAGGCCCCTTCAGCTTGGCCTGATTCCTGTGAGGCCACATCCTGCAAAATCAAAGTTTCCCCCTGAGACTCAACAGAAACTTCAGCGGATCCACCTGCTCCACTGTAGTTTCTGCAGGACCGGCGTCCAAACGGACGAATCAACCTGTCTAGGTTTCAAGGATTTGTCTTTGCGCTTCTTCAGGAAGCGGCGCCGGAGGATCCGACGGCATATTATAATTACACCGCTTACCAAAGACTAACCTAGCACAATCTAACCTTCTTTTTATAGTGCGCTTATTAAACCAAGCACAAAACCCACCAGACTACGTCGTGGTCCGGTCCCAAACAAGGAATGCAGAGAGAGTGATAATCCCTATGCGGTATCTGTTTCCCACAAGAAATACAATTATTCACTTTTTCTGACATCCGGAATTAACTGAGGCAAGAAAAACAAAAATATTCCCCAACGGGGTACTTAGCCCAACTTGGTTTCGGTCTGAAACTCAGAATACGAAAATTTCAGAACGCCGAACGGCACTTGCAACGCTGCTTCTGCATCGGACCATGCGGCAAAAAAGACTGAGGATATGACGTCGGTCATGCGCTTTTATACCCTGACGCTCTGATGTCAGATCTGAGCGCCCATGACCGACGTCAGCCTAATACTTTGGTATTCGGGCCGACCGAGGACAGCGGACTACCCATATGTAAGGACTGCAGCAATGTGAGATGAAGAACATCATAGTCTCTTGCCTCCAAAAGTTGATGCCTGATTGGGAATTAAATGAGCCAGTCATCTAAACAGGGAAACAACCAGAATCCATGCAGTCTCAAGTGAGCTGCTACTACTGCCATGCACTTGGGAAACACCCTGGGGGCTGTGGGGAGACCAAAGGGCAGCACTCTGAACTGACAATAACTGGCTCCCAGTTGGAAGCTTAAGTACCTTCTGGACTGCTACTTCATTCTTATGTGATAATTCACATTCTGGAGGCATATCAAGCACATCCGGTCATCCTTTTCCAAAAAAGTAAGAAAGGATTGAACAGTGACTATCCGGAACTTGTTGTCTTGAAGTGACTTGTTCAAGTTGCTGAGATCCAAGGTTGGTTTCCAGTCCCCTGTTTTCTTTGGCACTAAAAAGAATCTTGACTAAGTTCTGGACTCTCTCTGGTTTGGTGGGACCTCTTGGATGACTCGTTTTTCTAGCAGCTTTTGTATTTGAATAGCTGCCTGCTCCCTCTGACTTGGTGGAACATCAGGGGTTCTCCTGCAATGGGGAGAAGAAAGGGAAAAGGTGTAATACAACCCTCTGGAAATGATCCTCTGTAGCCAGGTTCCTGGTGCAGGGATGGTCAACTACTGACTGCATCCAGAGGGGGACAATCGGGCCTTCATTCAGGAGCACTGGAATGATCTGCCAAAGAAAGCATCTCTGAACCCTTGGTTTTGCGGGTCTCATCTGCTGTGAGGGTGGCACAAAGTTGGAGTCCCCCCTCTGCCCCTGGAGGAACTATTTCCACATTTATCTTGAAAAGACCCTTGGGACTTTGTGAACCACATTTTTCCACTACTTTACTGATTCCTTGAGAAGAATCTCTGAGGAGTGGAAAAGCGTATGTCCATGGTAGAAAGGGTCTTCCCATCTTTCTCGCACCTGGACAATGTGTCTTTTACCTTAGGGCCAAATAAGGACATGCTGTCAAAAGGAACATTGATGAATATAGACTTGAAAGGCTACGCAAAGTCACAGAAGCACATCCAGGTGTGCCTCCAGATGGAAATACCTGAACCCACTGCTCTACTCATTCCTTCAGCTGCATGAGAAATGAGCCTCATGGAAAAGTTAGAAATAGACTGGAGGGTAGCCAAATGACAAGTAACAGAGGTTTGTACCTCCTCAAACAGATCCTGAGAGGGTATCTGAAAGCTCTTTAATCAGACCCCTCTGTAACCTAAAGAAATATGCCAGATAGTTGAGGGACTAGAAGAAGGTAGTCAATGAACACTTCCCGAACCTATCCATTACCCGAGACTCCTTGCTTGAGGGGATGGATAGAGGAAATTTCCTCAGCTAGTTACTTTTTTGTGGCCGCCACCATAACCATGGCATTGACAGGCACACTTTTAGTCCAAAATTGCTTGTCTTAAGGAATAGTAATTTTGTCTGGTCACCAGGGGATCCCCTCAATGGTGTAGGAGGTCTTCCATGCCCACTGAGAGATCAATTTAATGAGCTCATCAGTGGGCGGAGTTAGCCAGGACGTAGACGGGTGGGTACTAAAAGCCTCCAAGTACATGGAACTCCTCAAATGAAGGATTGTTGGTCTTCCAGTGACCTCTCTGTTTTAAGAATCTCTAGGATGTGTCCTAAGGAGACATAGGTGACCTTGGGGATACTTCACCCTCGTCAAAGTCTGTGTCTTCAGGGATGAATTCCTTCAGGGAATCCAAGTGCTTCCTCTCGGACAACTTCTTCTTAGGGGCCTCCTCAGTGGGATGCTCTGGGAAGGTCTCAGAAGAAGACTGGATACCCTGCTGCGAAGTCTGTGCAGAAAATGGTTGAGACACTGTACGCAGAGATGACACAGTTGGGGGCTGAGGATCCAAGGTGGTTAGGAACCATCTGGGTTGTTGAAACAGACTTGTCCCTCTTCAAAAACTCAAAGGCTAACTTCCCCTGAGAGGGACAGGACTCTGAATCCAAGACGGCAGGCCTCTGGATCCTAGTTTCTTCCCTGCTTTGAGGGTAATCCACCTGAGGCTGAAGCCAGAGCAGAACTAATTCAAGCCAAAGTCCCAAGGCACAGAGATGGCTCTGAAAACTTTGGAGTTGAGTCTAACACCTTGGAGACGATAAGGCAGCTACAGATCCAAGAGGTCTCTGGCTCTGACTGAACCAGAGAACTCAGAGCAGACATCAGATCCAAGGACAGGGGTATCTTCAGATCTGATGCTGACGGAGCCGGGTGGCTCAGACCCAAGAACTCTGAAGCTTCAAATGAAGTTAGAGGAGGAAGTAAAGGAAGAGTAGCAGATGCTTGGAATTCCTGATCCAAATGGGGAGGAGTCGAGGAAACCTCTGACATACCCTGCACCCAGAAAATTTTTCTCAGCAATCTCTCCACATCATCTTTGGTCAAACACCTAGAAGAATGAGTGGACATAACAGAGGGTGACTCTGGCCTCTCCAAAAAGGGATAAGGACTCCTAAACTGGATCCGATAAAGGCGAATATTGGGTCCTAGGTAAAACAGGTAGTCTTCTAGTCAAATCCTTTGATTTTTGAGTCAGATCTGAGGAATCCTTTGACTTATCTGAAGACAGATCCGAATAAGTAGATGAAGCCAATGTCTTGTTTGAACCTTTGGGTCCAATGAAGCAAATGGCTCTGAAAGTCTGGATCTCTTTATCGTCTGATGCAATGGAGAAGTCGGAACCGAGATTGGCCTCGTCTTTGATTTTTCAGAAGCCTTAGAAGAAGAGGAGGAAGGGCTTGAAGATTCTGTCTTGTCCTTTTTTGTTTTTCTAGGGTAGTAGCTCCAGACAGTGCCCCACTAAAAGCTGAAGGCAGTAAACCCTTAAGAATCAATTTATTTCTGCGTTCAACCAGAGTCCAGTGGTTGAACGTGTGGTAAACTGAACAATCTTCCTAGAGGAGGGGGTCCCACATTTTTAAAATCTACCCTTTTCTTTCTCTGCCATTCTGTAACTATCAACAGACAGAGAAATGTTTTTAACAGTAGGTTTTTTTTTTTTTTTTTAAGAGAGAAAAAAAAAGGAAGAAGGAATACCAACAATGGTAAGAAAGATTACACAAAGTATAAAGGGGAAAATACTAACAATAGTCAGAGGTACTTTTGTATGGGAAAAGGAAGTAATAAAAATGAGAGAAAAATATAAAGCTATAGAAGTCACCAGGTAAGGAATAGGTCAAGGAACATAAGAAAAAAAGAGAACTCTATACTACTAGTTAAAGGAGAACTCTGCCCAAAAGTCAAGTTTTTCTTTCCAAAAAGTGTTTTCTTTCCCTGTAATCCAATGCTAAACACTTCACTTGGAGAGAAAAAAACAATTTAATAATTATGTTTGCCTTTCTTTCCTGCATCTGTCTCACCTGTTACATCACAACAGCTACTAAGAGTGGCACAATAATTAAGCTAGGTCACTTATCCCAACAACAGAGCCATTAAGAAAACAATGCCATTTAAATGTGCCTCATCAGTTACAGAATGCCAGTATCACACATCAGATAAATAGTGTAGCCTGGAGTCTGAACATAGTCGGGGCTTTCAAGCTTAGATTTTAGATGCAAATGTCTTTCCCTGTAATAAAATTCAGTGACACAAAGAAAGAAAGCAAATATGTTAATCTAACTTCTTGCTTTCTGACAGTATATGATTTTTCATTTTTACTACACTGTAATTTCTGCAAAAGTGCATGTTTCTTCTGGAGTTGGGGAAAGAAGGTAAACATCAAAGTCTTTAATTCTAGCTACAATATTTAAAACTGAATGCAACACAAACCATTTCAGCCCAAGTAACTCCTACTAATCACAGGGATCAGATTTCTCACATTTGAACACCGAACTACAGTTGTTACTTTGAAAAGAAAAATCAACTCAATCAAGACTGTCATTCAAACATTTCTTAAAATGCTGCAACAGAGATGGCCACTAATGAAAATCAAAGGAAGCAAAGTAATTAAAAAATATGGATTTTTGGTGACAGTGAAAAGTAAGTAGTCGCAGCAATGTTGTCAACTGTTGAGACAGAAAACTGCGGTAAATGATCCTCTCATCTTAAGGATTTCTTTCTGCCCCTCTAACATGGTAATATAAGGGAGGCAAAGCCATTGACTGTAGAACAAAATATTGCTAGCCACGGCAGCCTATTATAGATCATTTTGGATTATAACAAATTAGAAAATAACAGTAACCATCTACTTTGATACAGGGGCATTAGCAATGCAGCAAAGTTCAAGATTTGCTGAAAAATATGTTTTTTTTTTTTTTTCCAGTTTTTAGGTCCGGGTCTCTTTTAAGGAGATTTAAGGGGAAAAAATGTGTTAATTTCACTTATCTGCTTGAGAGCAACTGGTCACCACGTCCAACGTAAGTAGCGGCAAATGCGATCTTGGGTACTTAGGAATGGTGCATTGTGGGTAAGGGAGAAGCTCAGGATTCTTTTGGGTACCACGAGCTATTGTAATGATCCAAACCCATAGGTTGAGGACAGAATGAAAACTGACATCAGATCTTTTCTTCTTAAATGAAACAAAGACTGAAAGGCTTTAAATAACAAAGCCAATCCTCGTTGTCTACCCTAGGTTGTAGGTACAAAGGCAAAAAATGTATTAACTGTTTCTTTGTCCTGGAAGATCTCCCAAAAAAAGAGCACCCAGAATAATGGTTCTTTCCCCAGGAATAATTCCTCAGAGTGGCTTAGTGCAGGAACAATGTCCTTTCCCTCCTCTGAGGTAGACAACAGTGTTTCTTCCTTGGCCAAACAGGACGGCAGAAAAGCCATAGAAAATGTGCCTGCTGCTCAGACCTTAATGGCTTACCAAGGAGCAGCACCAGAAGGACTGAAAGAAACTGATGAGTGGTCCAAGGAACCTAATATGACCACAGCAGAGTCGATCATCACCAACTGAGGCAAAGATGACGCCTGTGTAAACACAGAAACCTTCAAAACTATCCTATTCTTGTAGATTGGGGAGGGAACAACCAAGGAGCCAAGATGAGGTCCAAGTCTTTACAGTGTCTGATAAGTGGGTAGAACAGCCTTTGGAAGTTGGGTCTTACCTCCTAAATAAAAAAATAATAATTTTTGAGATATTTTTTTTTAGTGACAACCACTAAAAATACTAGCCCTAGCAGCTAATTTTGATAGAAAAATTAAACATTTTCTGACAAAAATGCTAACATTGAGAGGTTCCCAAAAGGGTACTTACCTGCCCAACTCTGAAGAACAGCTGACAGTTGATAATTCAAAGCTGGCTAAAGATACAGCTCCTTGACAGCAAGAAAGTTCTGAAGGTCTGGCATCTTAACCCAAGTTTTTAGACCATTCTTTCAGCTCTAAACTGGGGCTGGGAGCATGGAAGCTAGCCAGGTGCCTAGTTTTAGGCAGGACATGTCCCGTACAGCCTAGGCTACTACAACAGCTATCTAAAGATGAACACCCACCCCTCTATTTAGGGATCTGTTGAACAGGTCCATGAGGAGACCCTTCAAAACTGCAGCAAGTATTTTTTTTTTCAAGTGCCCCTGAGGTCATCATATTTGGATAATGCTAATGCTAGAAGTTGATTTCCCTTTCCTTCCTTTAAAACATTTATTTATTTTTTTTACATTTTGTGACCGAGAATGTCCGACTAGGACATAGCCTATTTTCAGCGGAGGCCGGGGGAGAAATGCTCAGACGCATGTCTTCAGATTGTGGGAGGAAACCGGAGTACCCGAAGAAAACCAACATGAACACAGGGAGAACATGCAAACTCTGCACAGGAGGCACTCCACCCAAGAAATGAACCAGAGAACCTCTTGCTGTGAGGCGACATTAACCGCTGCACATTTCCATCCATATACCACTTACTGTTTTCCTGTCTACTCTCTCACATTACATTCATTACCTTGGTCTCCTTTTGTTAAAAGATGCAAGAAACATACTTAGCAATTTAAATTGTCCACTTGCTTCCCTTTACTCTTTGCCATCTTTCCCTAACTCAGTTTCTATTCGAAACTTCATCCTTTCCATGTTCACAAATAAACATCTTGTCAAAGTAAATTTCTACTATGATGCATGAAAAGTATGCCTTTGACAAATGCCAAAGAAGAAGGGTGGCAGTTAGTGGCCAATGATGCATCACCTATTCTTGGAGAAGAAAGTTCATTTGGCTAACTGCAAAGCCAGGACCTACAGGGGACAGAGAGAGAGAGGTGGCTGCATCCAAGTAACAGCTTTCATTAAGCATATGCAGGAATGCACACTTCCACAATAGAAGGCAAAGTAGGCCATCCTGTATGACTGAAAATGGCTATACCATAAGTGGCTACTGAGATGGTAATAGTGAAGGAAAGAGTAATGGTAGTAGCAGATACCACATAGTCGGCAAGCATATAAACAGGAAAGAATATTTACAAAAATCTGGCATGTGGTCTTAAAATAAAATCAGAAACAATGCACAGAAATATACAGTAACATTTTTACAATTAAATAACAAGACAAGCTACATTTTAAATAACAAAATAGTAATTCCCATGGAAGAGGGACTCTGCCAACAAGGGATCCTGGAAGTCAAACTTGGATTAAAAATTGGAAATAATGTAGCAGAGTTCTACACCCAATCTAATGAAAAGTAAACAAATGTAAACTTAAAACATGAAAGTATAAAATGTAGAATAGACCACAAAGTAGAAAGACAAGTGTTATGACATTCTGCACATAATTAAAGATTTATGCCCAGCACCAAATATACAGACATAAGCATTAACATGCAAAAGAGTATAAATGCTACATTTTGTATCTTCTAAACTGCACAACAACTAAAACATTTTATGAAGATAACTCAGACAACTAATTGAGATGAAAAAAGTTGTATGGTATAAGTTGTCAAGGACTTTCCATTAAAACTACATATATTTAAGTATATACATCAGTTACACCCACAGACAACAGCAGCTTCACAGTGAGTAACTCGTTCTTGTTCATGTATTTGTAACTTGCATGTTATAATGCATTTACCTTATAGCTAAGCAAACTTCCTTTTGGATTTCTGAACCAATTTGGTCTACTGGTGCCATCAGTAACTGCCAAAGCAGCAGGCTTGATCTCCTGAAAACCTCTCTGTTTTTCTCAGTCTGTGAACCCCAAAAAAACTTGGATACTACCTAAGCAAAGAAAACAGAACAGAGTTTGAAGCAGCAAAGTAATATTGCTCCATCACAACATAAGCTATTAAAACTTTACTGATTAAAATTACTTCTTTACTAAACATGCAACTACACGGCAATAAAGCAACAGTAAGTGTGCTGAAGTACCAAACATTGCTCATTAACATATGGGAACTGGAAAAAACTGTAAAAACCTGCCAATAGCCTGTGTTATGCAATTAACAACAGTACTTAATAATGCAGACAGAAAACTACTTTCTTAAAAATGCAGAACAGCAAAATCAAGCAGTGACTTTATATACTTGGGAATATACAAAATCAAATCAATTCAGTGCAAGAGACAACTGGGCTAAATAGTAAAAAAACTTCTAAACGTCTAAAATTCAATCAACACAAAACATTGCTGAAAAGCAATGAGAAGCAGTAGTGTTATGACAAGCATTATTAGAAAAGACAAAATGTTGTTGAAAAGTAAACAGCAGCAGTGTTTTTGCCAAGTAATTTTCTATAATCAAGAGTTAACATATAACACAAAATGTCTATGAAAAGCTATGGATAGCAGTGTTAAGAAAAATGCATTTCATAAACCAAGCTTAACACTTAACAGATTAAGAACATGTATCAAATAATCAAGCTAGTCTTCCAGAAACTCTATCAAATAATCAAGCTAGTCTTCCAGTCTGGCTGATTCTCACAAATGAATTACTGTGCTCTCATTGTGTATATCTTCACTGGAAGCTTAGACCTTTGGATTAAGAAGGGTAGGTCAAATCTTACTAAAAAGAGGACTATGAAACCAGACCAGGAAGTTATGGAAAGAGGACACAGCTTGCATGTATATTTGTAGGTGATAGCCTTTATGCCTACAATATAGACACTGCAAGCAGCAAATACAATGACAAAGGTGAATAAAAAGGTAACAAAGAAATGCAATGAGAGGAAGCAAAACAAAAAAAAAAGGCATTAAGACATAGTAATCTCTCCATTAAAAAGTTGTAACTTAGGCACACCACTATGACTTTTCCCCTCACACTTAGCCTAACTTCTCCTAGATTTGATTTTCTTCATAAAGCTAAACCTTTTTAAAGGAACAAAAATAACTAAACAAGACAATTAACAATATAGAAACTCCCCTTATTACGAATGGTGCAAAGTTTAGCAAAAGAAAACCTAGCCAAAAAAAGTTAAAGATCTCTTTATGGCTTCCTGCTATGATTTTTCAAGGCCAGGCCTATCAGTTTTAATGCTCAGAGGTTAAGTGGTCTGCATGTTAATAAAAGGATCATAGAAGTTACAAACTAAGCCACTCAAAAGACCATTTGGCTCCTCGCCAAATCCTACCCCTCAAGATGTACTGCCCAATTCTAGAAGGGCAAAATAAGTTAGGCAAGGGATGAATTTGTGGATACCCACCTAATCATACAGGTCCTTAAAAGATGTGAGGGTGTCAATGTTTAACATGTAAAAGCAACTTGTTCCAAAGAAAGGCTAACCGTCTAGGAATCTATCCCTTCAAAGTGCATTAGTTGTGTGTTTGGGAAGATTTAATATTCTTATCTCAAGAGTTTGTGAAGCTTTTTATGGAGGTACAGAAGATCTAAGTATTGTAGGATCTTTGACAGCATGGAATGCAAGGTAGAGATCTCCCAGTAGGAATACATAAGACAAGAGTACAGGGATAGGACTACACATTTTAGAATGATAATCTACTTAGGCAGGAAACTTTTCAGGCCTTTATAACTGCACAACAGATTTGTCTACGTACATGCTGAAAGGGTCATTGTATTCTGTAACTGGTCTAATTACAGTTGAGTAGAAAAATAACGTCTTTTAACCTGGATAAAATGCCTTTAGAAGTTAGCCAATCTAGACAGAAGTTGCTACTTGTTTGTTAAAGTACAGGGAGCTGTTGATCCAGATGCCAAGATCACTGACCATCATGTCTGTTTGGACTGGGATACTGGCTAAACTTTAAGTAGGCAACATGTGTTTACCAAGTGTGGCAATACTGCACTTTTTTGCATTCAGTTTATGAAACTTTTCCTCTCCATCAATGACTTATAAGGATTAGTTCCTGCCACAGCAATTTTACTTTTACAGGGGATTGAATGATAACACTCAGCTTAAAGTCATTGCAAAATCTAGTTAGCCACAGAAATTAACACTATGTGCTAACCATAGCTATGCATCTGTGTTATCCATTTTCATTTGCTTTCAACTACTGGGTATTGGATCTGACCTCAGATCTGACTTGGCTACATTTACTAGACTCTCGGATCCAACTCTAGAGCTCCTCCCCTTACCCATAATGCCCCAGTCAACCTGCTATACCTCAGATCAGGTCTGCTGCCTTATAAGCCATAGGAATAACTAACCCTAGTTTTAGGCAAAGTAAAAACAGTAGTAGCAGAATAAGAAGTTATGTACTCACCATAACGTTCCATCTGAGTAGGTAGCTTCATTTGTCTGCAACCTGTGTGTCTTGGATCCGATATCGGATCAGAGCCGGCAACTTGTTTCATAGCTAATGGATCTGAGCTCCTAGCTCCTCCCCTCACCCATAATCCCCTGCCAACCTTCCATGACCTCAGATCGAGTTTGCCCCTCAATATGTACCCAAAAAGGGTATTCCAACTAACATAGATCAGCTGAAGGCCAGGGGGAAGGAGGGGGGGATGGTTGCAGACAAATGAAGCTACCTACTCAGATGGAACGTTATGGTGAGTACATAACTTCTTAATCTGAAGTAGGGACTTCATTTGTCAGCAACCTGTGGGACAGAGTCCCCAGCTACCTGAATCTTGGGTGGCCAACATGGAAGGATATTGCAGAGCACCGCAGAGCCAAAGGATGCTCTCCCTCTACAAATCACGTCCAGTTTGTAGTGGTTAAGGTATGAGATGAGGCCCAAGTGCATGCCGAACAAATATCATCCAATGGAACTCTAGATTTGAAGGCCGCAGAAGTAGAGAGGGAACGAGTGGAATGTGCGCAAACTCCTTCAGGTGCGGGTCTCCCAGAGGCTTGGTACGCTAATAGGATACATTGTGAAATCCAGCGTGATAGAGATACTTTTGATATTGCTTTCCCCAAATTAAATTTGGCAAAGGAAACGAACAGCTGGTCGGATTGTCTATGACCAGCTGTTCTACGAGTATAAAAACGTAGCTGCCTATGAACATCTAATGAGTGCGGCTTATACTCTCCTTTATTCTGATATTTAGGAAAGAAAACCGGTAAATTTATGGATTGATTTATATTGATTTCTGATGCTATTTTGGGAAGGAAAGAGGGATTGACCCTGAGGTACACTCTGTCCGGATGAAAGATCAAATAAAGAGGCTTCACAGAAAGAGCTTGACGCTCCGAAACTCTTTTCGCAGAAGTAATGGTTACAAGGAATGCTGTTTTCCAGGACAAGTATTTGAGATCTACTGAAGCAGCAGGTTCAAAAGGTGGAGCAGTCAAGGCTTGAAGAACTCGTGAAAGATCCCAAGGTGGTACGGCTTCTTTTATAGGGGGTCTAAGCAAAAAGATGCCCTTGAGAAAGGTTTTACACAACTTGGCTGACATCAAGGGTCCTGTGTCATGTCCCACATGGTAATGGGAGATGGCAGCCAATTGCACTTTGACAGTTGAGCAACTAGCCCCTTCCTGAAAAAGTTCGGTTAGGAAGTTAATATGGATGGAAGAGGAGCCGTAAAGGGATCTAGATTATGATGCTCCGCCCAGATGGAGAAACTTTTCCATTTACTGCGGTACACTTTCCTGGTGGAGGGCTTATGCGCTGCCACAAGGATGGCTTTGACTGATGAAGAGATACTGGGAGTCCTAACTAGGAGTGGAACTGGAGCAACCAAGCTGTCAGCTTCAGATTGTCCAGATTTGGGGTCGGTAAGTCAGACAGATGGGAGATTAGATGCGGACTGGGATCCAGAATCCAAGGGGGATTCACTAGGTGAGACCACAGGTAAGGGAACCAAATTTGCCGAGGCCAGAATGGGGCAATGAGGATCATCCTGCTCCCCAACTGCGAGGCTTTCTGTAAGAGTTGCAGCATCAGGGGTAGAGGAGGATAGGCATAAAGTAGACCGGGTGGCCAAGCATGCACCAGAGCGTCTCTTGGAGTTTCCCCTGGAGGGGGAATCAGAGCGAAGAAATTTCCGCATTTGGTGTTTGAGGGAGAGGCAAAAAGATTGCAGCAGGGTTGCCCCCATATTGCGAATATCTGCTTCACTACTAGTTGGTTGAGACACCACTCGTACGGGGTAAGAAGGGTGCGACTGAGTTTGTCCGCTAGGATGTTGGCCCGCCCCAGAATATGCGTTGCAATCAGAAAGCGGTTGGTGGAGATCGCCCATTCCCACACTCTCATGGCTTCGCGGCATAGAGGGTAAGACCTGGTTCCCACCTCTTTGTTGATGTACCAGACAACCGACATGTTGTCCGACTGAATTGCAATCGTTCCTACGGGGAGGAGATTCTGAAGTGCTTGCAACGCGTACAGCACCGCTCTCATCTCCAGAACGTTGATATGCAGGGAGGTCTCTGTATCGTTCCACGTGCCTTGGACCTTCCTGCCTGAATAATGCCCCCCAACGCGAGGCGGGAGGCGTCCGTGGTCACCATGGCGAGAGGGGGAGAGGTGCAGAAGGGTCGGCCCATATGGAGGTCCGGAGCATGGAGCCACCATAATAGAGCCCTCCTGCAAGCCTTGCTGATAGCAATGGGGTGATGGAGAGGAAAAGACAGAAAGGACCATTGTACTAGAAGGGTCCATTGCAGTACCCGCATGTTCAGACGGGCGAATGGAAGGAGCGTTATCGCTACCGCCATGGAGCCCAGCACCCTCAAGACCAATTCCGCCGGTGGGGTCTCTGATTGGAGGATAGCCCACACATGAAGTTGCAAATTCCGAAGTCGTTCGGACGTTAGAAAGGCTCGTAGCTCTCTGGTGTCTATTCTGGCTCCTATGAATTCTATGGCTTGTGTCGGGGCCAGAAAGGATTTGTCGGCATTGATGGTGATGCCTAACTGTGGGGCTAGGCGGAGAAAGAAATCTCTGGCTGAGCAAAGTAGATGCCTTGTTGGGGCGGTCAGGAGCCAGTCGTCCAGGTACGGAAAGACCTGTATTCCCTGGAGTCTCAGGTGGGCGGCAATCACTGCTAATACCTTGGTGAACACCCTGGGGGTTGTGGTGAGGCCAAAGGGAAGGACCCTGAACTGGTAGTGACTGGTTCACAGCCGGAAGCGGAGGAACCTCCTGGATCATCTGTCCATTAGAATGTGGTAGTACGCATCCTTGAGGTCTATAGAGCACATCCAATCGTTCTCCCTTAGAAGGGGGAGAATAGATTGAAGAGTGACCATTCGGAATTTTTCCTTGGTTACTGACAGGTTCAAGCGGGACAGGTCTAGAATCGGTCTCAAGTCCCCCGTCTTTTCTGGCACCAAAAAGAACCTGGAGTAGAACCCTAATCCGAGCTGGTCTTGGGGGACGGGCTGGATGGCTCTTTTTCTTAGCAGCTGCTGAATTTCTGCGGCTGCAACCTCCCTATGATCGGGAGGTACATCGGGGAGGTTCTTGAATTTGGGGACATGAAGTAATGGAATTTTGTACCCTCTGGATATAATTCTAAGCACCCAGGGGTCTGTCGTGATGGACTCCCATCCCGCTAGGTGCTCCGAGAAGCGCCCCCCGACTGCCTCCAGGGTGGAGCAGTCGGGCAACCCTTCAGGGCTGCTGCGTGGGCCGGTCAGAGAAAGGTTCTCTGGACCCAAAGTTTCTCGGAGCCCCTCTGCCCCTGGGGCAGCATCCTCCCTGTCCTCCTCTGCCACGGAAGGACTGGTTGTCCAGAGCGGGTTGGGAATGTTGCGATTTCCGGACCCACATCTTCTTCTGAACCTTTTGGTTCTTCGAAAAGGACTGCTGGGGCGCAGAGAAGCGGACTCCGACGGCAGACAACGTCTTCCCGTCCTTCTCGCTCTGGACAAGTGTCTCGCGAACCGTTTTGCCAAACAGGGCAGAACCATCGAAAGGGGCATTCGCAAAAGACGCTTTAAAGGGCTCCGCAAAGTCACAATGACGGAGCCAGGCCTGACGTCTCATGACTTGGCCCGCTCGGCGAGCCCTAGCGGCTCCCTCGGTGGCATGGGACAATAGCCGCATAGAGGTATTTGAAATGGATCTCAGAGTGGCCATTCGGGTGGAGTACAATTGTTTGTCCTCCGCCGACATGGACTCAGGGGGGGGAGGCAGCGTATTCTTTGATAAGATCCCGCTGCATCCTGATGACATGTGTCATATAGTTCAGAGACCTTACCAAGAAGGTCACTGAACTAAAAACTTGCTTCCCTAAGCGGTCCATCGAGTGGGACTCCTTGCTCGGTGGATGGACTGAGGGGCTCCCCTGAACTAGTTCCCTCTTCGTGGCTGCCGCCGTCAACATGGCATCTACGGGGGGACCCTTGCTCCACTGCGACCGGTCTGAGGGGGGGCTTAGTATCCTGTCCAGGCATATGGGTATTGGCTCCACGGTGTCCGGGTCATTCCACGCCCTGGTGGTAATAAGGTCCACCAAGGGGTCGGCCGGAGGGGACACCCAAGAGGTAGACGGGCCTGCTTCGAATGCCTCCAGAAACACGGACTCGTCGGAGGAAGACTTGGGGGCAGACCACCCACCTATGATCCTCAGCATCTCCATGATGTCTCCAAAGGAGACATCCTCAGGGGGTGATCTTGGGGAGCCTTCCCCTTCATCCAAGTCCGTGTCCTCAGTTAAGGACTCAGGGGAGTCCACGTGCCTCCTCTTGCACTTATGCTTGCGGGGCACTTCCTTGGGGGGGCTGTCCGAGGAGGCCTCGCCAGCAACATCCTGTCTACCTGGGACATTGAAGCAGGCTGTCCCTTAGGCCGGGTGATGGAAGCCTGGCCCAGCAGAGAATGAGTGCGGGGTGGAGCCGAGACAAGGGCCGGGGGTCCGGATGCTCTCAACAGAGCCCTCTCCACTACATCGAAGGCCGAGGGGGAACCACTCTCTCTGGGCTCCGAGAGTCGGCTCCCACTCGTATCCAATGAAGGGATCGGAACCGGCGCCGAGACCATCGGATCCAAAGGACCAGTGCGCTCCGACCTGAACGGAGTCGAAGGCACACTGAATCCCTCGGATCCGAAGCTCAGGCCACAGCTCCGAGAGGTCGGATCCAACAGGCTCGAGGGCAGGGTCGGATCCGAAGTACCAAGTACTGTTGGTGCCGACCCACCCCCGGCTCCAACGCTGCTCGGCTCCGAACCTGGGCAGCGGGTCGGAGAAGGAGCAATTGGAGCAAAAAATGGTGTTGAGCTCCCCCCTGAAGGGGGGGGGGGGCAAGAGCACTCCCATCTGCAGCTGGGCCTGGATGAATCTTCGCATCATCCGGTCCGACCTCAATGGAGATCGGGCCTCTTCCTCCTCGGGCCCTGGGGAGAAACAAGGAGATCGGAGCCGAGGAGACCTAGAAGCAGTGGAGGGAGAAGCCTGCTTAGCTGGCGGGGCCGAAGCGCAGGCCTTGGCCCGCCGCTTGTGGTGCTTCTCCCTCCGTTTCTCCCTCCTAGCCTCCCTGTCCTCCGGCGCTTTAGCGGGAGTTTGAGTCCCGAAGGAAGGGGGGCAGGAGTGGCAACAACCACAGCCTGTGGTAGTGCCACGGGAGCAGCAGAGGCCGGAGCCGAGTCCGGGGGCAAAAGTCCCACCAGGACCAGCTTCGACCTCCGCTCTTTCAGTGCTCTGGGGTTGAACGCTGCACAAATGGTACAGCCTGAGGTGAGTTGTTCAACTCCAAGGCACCGAACGCACAGAGTGTGGCCATCAGCTGGGGAGAGCTTATGGCCACACTCGGTACATTTAGAAAAAATGGCTTTTGGGGCCTCAGCCATACTTAAAAGGAAAAAGTTAGTGCTACACAAACACACAGGCCCCAAAAACACAACACACACACACACTCACTAACGACCAGCGAAGGGAGGGAAAAAACTAAGTAAAAGAAAATTTTTTATACTACAGGGAACCTAACTCTTACACACTTTATTTTTTTGAAATAAGGTAGAGTTTGACAGAAAAAAACAGACTTAACTGACAATTTTTTTCTTGAGCTCAATGGAATCCAGCTATCCACAAGCGCGGCAAACTAGATCTGAGGTCATGGAGGGTTGGCAGGGGATTATGGGTGAGGGGAGGAGCTAGGAGCTCGGATCCATTAGCTATGAAACAAGTTGCCGGCTCGGATCCGATATCGGATCCAAGACCCACAGGTTGCTGACAAATGAAGTCCCTACTTCAGATCTGGGGTTCAATCCTGGAACAGAAGTTGCACAATAACCATAAGGTCACTCCACAACATAACAGGAAGGGGCAAGTAAGATGAGGAGTTGAGGAATAATGAAAATGGACAACACTGAAGATTTGTTATGGCGAGTACATGACTTTAATATCTGATGATGTCCTTTTCATTTGTTCCTCAACTACTGGGACAGAGTTCCAGGTTCCGTGAACCTTGACTGGTTCTCATGGAAGGACATTCCAGAAAAAGGTGAAAATAACTAATTATTTTAACGTTAAGACCTACAATTATACTGATGTGGTTGTGGAACAAGCTCACCATCATTTATTTTTGAGAGAGTTCAACTTCATTACAACCAGTAAAGCTACAATAGAGGAGACTCTTACTGATTTAAAGTTGTTTTCTAGTAAACTGAACTTTCAGATTTTGTTTGCTGATAAAGAGAAACAATCAGAAACATCTAATACTTTGAGGAGGAAAAGTGTGGTAAATCCTCCACTCCACCCTGTCATTGATATGCTCGAAAGGTTGTGTGAGAGAGATCTCAGGGGTCTCCTGAGTAATAAGAACCGGAGTCGATTTTACAACCTTATGGTTTTGAAAGACATCAGATCTAGAAGTGATATTTGTTGTATGAAACCAAAGGTGGAGGTTTGATCATAGGTTCATAGGTTATTACTAGGCTATCTGCCCAAGGACATTTACAAGCCTAGCCAAAGTGTGTTTGGCTTTCGCCACCCTTCTTAGATTAGTTGAATGTGCCTCTGTATAGTGGGTCACAGAAGACAGCCCATTTAAGGTTAGCTTACCGTGCCTCTGTCTAGCAGTGACACAGAAGAGATCCCGGTAAATTTACGATCTCCCATCCAAACGTCAAGATTCTTCTTAAAGAGGGTCATTGAGGGGCTTTGTCTGACATGGATTGGGATTTTGTTCCAGAGTGAGGGGAGCCTCTGGGATATGAATCTGTCCCTCCAGCATGTTCTATTTATTTCTGTGCTGAGGTTTAAGTCACTGGAGCGTGTAGTTCTGATGGATTTGGATTTCTTGAGGTGGAGCATGTCCATTAATTCTGGGTTGGACATGGCTTTATACGTCAGGCACAGATCGCCTCTGAGTAGGCGGTAAGCAACTGAGTAGAGCTGGAGTTTCTTTAGCCTAACTGCGTAGGGCATCTGTTTGAGTCCCTTGATCCACTTAGTGAGGTACTTTTGGGGTCTTTCTAGTTGTAGCAGGTGTCTGGTAAGGTACATCCCAAATGGGGCATTGTATTCAATTATGGGCCTGATGAGTAGAGGGGCACAATGACCACTCGATCTAGATGTGAACCCCTTCGTAATAAGGTGGGCTATAGAGAATGTCATTCTAACCACTTTGGCAATGTGATTGTCAAAGGAGAGATTGCAATCTACTTGGGTCCCCAAATCCCTAATTACTTCTTCCGTACTTAATGGATTACCACCTATGTGGTAATTTGTGGGCACTTTGTTTTTCCCAAAGGTGATGACTATGCACTTTTTGGCATTTAGCTTTAGGCCATGGCTCTGGCACCAGTTATCCGTCTCTGTGAGACCTTTTTGGAGGATGCTTGTGTCAGCCGGCGAGTCGATTATGGCCCCCAGTTTGCAGTCATCTGCAAACTTTGTCAGCCATAGTCCTCCTGTGTTAGCCTGTACCTCAGAGAAATACATTATGAGTACCCAGGATTACTCAGGACATTTACACATTTTGGCATATTCTGAGGCTTATTCAACTGTGTCCCTTAAAGAAATTAACATTGCTCACAGGGGCATACGGTTATGCTAGATAAGCTGTTATTTGATGTCATTTCTCAGGATTTGTACAACTATTTGAGAGTCCTGAATCTGGTGATACCAAACATTTTTGATATCCTTAAGAGCCATTCAGATTTATATGACCCATCATTGAGACCTATCGTGGCGGCCAGAGGATCATGTATGGAGCCCCTGGCCAAATATATTAACGTTTGAAGAACATTTTGGTGGGCCAGACACATATTGTGAAAGACTTCTGGGACCTAGCTGACAAATTACGTGACATCGATGACATCCAGGATTGTGTTTTTGCAACATGTGATATTAAGTCTCTCTTTTCGGTGATTCCTCATGAATTGGGTCTGACACAGTTTTCAGAGATTAGCAGCAGATTTGGTCATGTACCAGCTGTGGAAGTAGATTTGCTTAGGAGCTTTACGGAGACAGCACTTGAAAATAACTACTTGTCATTTGTCTTTAAACAAAAAAAGGCAACAGCGATGGGGCCACATGGGACCCATTTTTGTGAACACTGTGTTGTTAAAATGGGAAATGGATACTGTGTTCAAACTCCCCCTATATGTGAACTGTGTAGCCTATTTCTATTTTTTTTTTAGACGACTTACTGATAACCTGGAGGGGGTCACAACAGCAGTTTTCAGATTTTGTATCTGAATTGGAGGGTACTACCAACTTTCTATGTTTTATTTGGAAGGTTAATTATTATAAAATGAACTATCTGGACATTGTATTGGTACGATCAAGTGCTGATGGGCTGGACACTAGGATTTATAGGAAATCCCACCTATTGTAATTCCTATTTGTTCTTTTCCAGTTGTCACCCCTTTTTTCAAAAAAGTGGATAATAAAGAGTCAACTGATCCATGTGTTCAGACTAACTTCTGATGATTCACATTGTCTAAGAGAGTTTGTGGTGTGGATGGACATGTTCCGCGAACGTGGTTATCCTGACTCGGTCTCGTCTCCCCTTCATGATGAGATTTTGGCCAACAGAATGGCTGGAGGCTCTTATACACCAGTTACTAAATTTGGCTTACAAGGTGCCATGACAACCCGTTCTGAATCCAATTTTGACATCAGTGCCAACCATGGTGCTATTTTTACACCACGGATGCTAAGGACATTGAGCAGGTTATATGTAAGAATTGATTTTTCAGCACCATAATGAGATGAAGAAACTGTGGGTGAGCCAGCCCACTTTTTCATATAAAAACAAATTCAATATTAAAAATCTGTTAGAGAAACCATTGGTGGGTCAAGACAGGAACAGTATTATGACAACAAAGAAGTGTGGAAGGTGCAAGCAGTGTAGGTTTGCTGAAACTGAATACACTGGACAGATTTACAAAATAGTTGGTAAAAGTTGGAAAGGCAGAAGGTTTAATTGTCTGTCAGAGAGGTGGTTTAAATGGCTCAATGTGCCACCTGTTCAGTGTTCTATGTGGGGAAAACTGATACTGCCTAAAATCGTAGAATATACCAACACAATTACAGTACCCAACAGAATGACAGTAAAAGTGCTTTAGCTAAGCATCCCATTTTATGTATTGATTTTCGGTTCTTTGATTTCTCTGTGACTTAACAGATCAATGAGGGAGCCTTTGTGGGTGATTGGCAGACAAGACTTTTGAATCGTGAATTATTTTGGCAGCTAAAGTTGGATGCCAGTAACCTCCCTGGTTTGAATAAGAACATTTCGATTTTTTGTGAGTTAAAGTTATGATCCAGTAAATTTTGACACTGTAGCTCGGGGGTTAGAGCATTGGCCTCATACGCCAGGGGTTACGAGTTAAAATCTCATCAGCCTGTTTGACTTTTTCAGTTGAATTTATTGCCACTGGGTAAAATATTACTGCTGCTCACATTATTGGTCCTTGTGGCCTCTTTTACTATTGTTCTATTTTACCATTCTGGACCTTTGATTGGGTAAGATGCAACCTATGGGGTGTATGTATAGTCCATCTGTACATTACTTTTTGTCACTGCTACCACTAGTTGAATTGCCAAAGTTGCTTTCCTCATTGGTTATTATATGTATCGTGATCAGTGTTTATATTATTGCTAGTAGATTTTTAATAGGGTGGTGGTGTTGTTTGTCTTTCAGCTTTTCCCGGTTAGGGGTCGCCACAGCGGAACTCCGGTCCGCAAAAGATTGGCAGTTTTTTTTTTTTTTTTTTATGGTGTTGAGTTGCCAGCCCAACGTCCAACCCTCAACGAAGGCACGCCCATTCATCACATGTCTTTCGAACACCCACTCTACCGCGGGGAGGACATGCAGACTCCACACAGAAGGCACTCCCAACCCAAGCCGAGAATCAAATGGGAGAACCCTCTTGCTGTGAGGCAACAAGAGTGTATGTACTCCTTATTTGAATTAAAGTTTTGATTGGCTATTCTTGAGGTGTGCGTGTTTTTGAAAGCCTATTTTAAGCTTACTGTGTTAGTAGCTAGCGTTTTTTTTCTTTTTTTTTTTTTTTTTTTTAAGTGTTTTATCAAGTTTTTTAAGGGAATTAAAGGGACTTGTGTATGTGGAAGCTGCTTGCCATGTACTGGGTTTATCTGGATTGTGGATTTGTATTCGGTATCTGGGTTTGGTTCTTTCTTATCTCTTGTTAGTAACTGAACCTCATCTACCTCTAACCTTGGTACATTTACATCTTCCATAAACATTTCCATTTGTACCTTTCCTTGACTTCCATATTTCTCTGCTTTATACAGACTTTTATAGAATTTCCAAAGCATTTCTAATATTTCTACATGACCTCATTATTTTCCTTGTTAAGGGCTCCCTAAAAGTGGTGACAGCCCTTTCTACTTTCTCTTGCCTGAGTTGTTATGCTAAAAGTTTTTGTGCTCTATAATTATTATCAAAAAACAGTTGCTCAATAGCAATCTTTCTAAATTCATGCATATTATTGTGGTAATCTCATATTTTCTGTTTAGCATTCTACAGTTGCTCCTCTTCTTGTTCTATGAGATATCAGATATTTTGCAGTACATTAGCATTTGTCAGCCCATCTAAATAATTCTTGCTAATACTTAACCATATCTCCCCCTTTCTTTTATTTCCGCCCTATTTTTAAATTTGGGAAACAAAATATTCACAATGGACCACCACGAGCTAAAATCCTTTTAATAAAACAACCTGAAAACCATATAAACAAAAGAAAAATAAAAGGAGCATCTGAACAAGGCTATTAAACTGCAAGCACTTAGCCACTTT
Source organism: Protopterus annectens (assembly GCF_019279795.1). Classification (NCBI taxonomy): domain Eukaryota; kingdom Metazoa; phylum Chordata; order Ceratodontiformes; family Protopteridae; genus Protopterus; species Protopterus annectens. The sequence goes on along the minus strand of NC_056733.1, from coordinate 508,611,083 downwards.
CTCTGCTGAAGCTGCAACTTATTTTTCTTTTGTTTTTATGGTTTTCAAGTTGTTTTATTAAAAGGATTTTAGCTCCATGGTAGTCCATTGTAGATATTTTGTTTGCTGTAGTTCTCCTACGTTTCTTAAGGATCTTTAGTGATACACAGAGGCTTATTCTTATTTTATATTCTGTTTTTAAACTCCACTTTTTTATCCCACTCCCTAGCTATATTTTCAGGAGAAATTTCTATTTTCTCTAATTACTTAAATTCCTCTCTCTTCAACAGAAAGGTGGGAAAGCGTCCATGTCTCACTTTTATTTCATTACTCTGTGTTTTTATTTTAGTTGTTACTGGTAAATGATCTGAAATATTTATTGGGTGTGTATCAAGATCTTCAATTAAATGCACATGTTCCAATGAAATGTAAATCTCTTTCTAACCTAGTCCAGTTTTTTGCATTTGGGAATAATATACAAATTCACTCTGAACTCCTAGTAATGAATTCACATCCTCCATGCCAAATATTTTCAAAAATTCCTTCAAAAATCTACCCTCCTTTGTTATATTTCCCTTCTGGCCCCCCAGACACACCTTCATTGTTGCAAATCAAATTCCAGTCCCCACCTATAAATAATATTCCTTGCTGAAAGCTGGTTATTTCTCCTAGAACTTTCTTAAACTGCATACAGTAGTTTCAGGTGGAATATAAAAACATGCAAGTGTAATCCTCTGCCTTGCCAGTAGCCCCTTAGTACTACAAATCAACCATCATCATCCCTTTTATCTTCTTCTATCACTATCAGAGCCCCTCTTGCAATTAAAATGTCCTCATCTTTTCCTTTGTCACAGGTATTCCACTGAATAACCATCCCAAAAACCTTTCTTTATCAAATTCACATGTTCAGTTCTTTCCAAGTGCATCTCCAATAGCATAAGCATTTGCACTCTACATTTTTTAACACAGTTTACTACTCTCTCTTTTTTGTATTTATTTGTAAGACAACTGACATTTAACATATTACAGAAAGCATTATTGTATTCAAAAGTTAATACTCCCACCATGTATAACAGCTTTTTTGTTAAATGTCTAGTTCCAGCTTTTATGTTACATGTATAAACTTTATGGCAGGATGATCTTTTGTACAGTTGTTTCTGTCATATCCATTTGAGCTTATGTCACATCTTGCACAACTTTTTGTTTTATTGAAAACCAAAAAAAAAAAAACACACAGCCCAATATCCCCATAAAACCTTTTAACTTAATAACACACAAAATTAAGTACATCTTCAAATATTGAAGTTTTACCTTCCTAATAAGAACAAATGTTCCAAATTGACAGCCATACTCACAAACTTGAGTTAACCTAAAAGAAAGGTTATCTATACTAAGGTGCATAGTGCAGCCTGTGCTTCAACTAATTGCTGTTTGGTTTTGTCTCATCTTTATAGCTCTCCCAGCTGAGTAAACACTTGAATGTTTTCAGAGAACATTATTTCCTAGCCATTTCTCTTTATCAGATTGTCTCATGGAAACATGAGGACCCAATACAAAATTGCTATTAAGTATACATATATTTGCTAGAAAAAAGGCCTTATAATGTTCAATATTCTTTTTCAATTACCTGCATTCTCTTAAAACTTTTTACTTGATCAAGCTAAAGACCTTAATAGCCATTTCCCTATGCAAGAATTAGAAAAAGCACACTAATTTTAATTTTGTCATGCTCTTTTAACCAGACTTTTGTTTTTTTACATTGCAGTGCCTTCATTTCTTAAAACCGAATAAGGAGAAACAGAAAAGGGAGAGGAAAAAAAAACAGAAGCACCTGTTTACATTAGTATCCTCATTACACTTAAAAATACTGAGAAAACTTTACTTTATGGCACGGAAAGAAAATCATGCAGTATAAAAATAGTACCCATTAAGATTTTTTTCTTACAGTTTACTTTTGTCCTCCTCTTCCTATCTTCTAAGTATTTTTGCCAAACATTAATGACATGAAGTACGGCATATGCTTTAGACTTCCTTATAAGATTAACAGGGTCCAAAAGAGTCCAATATTTCCAGATTTTCTTGTTCTGCCATGTCTGACGAATATAATTCTTCCTTTGTAATCCCATAGTTGTCAATTTCCAAATTACTGGTTTCATTCCTGTTCATCTCCAACTCCCAAATCATGTCTCTGCTTCATTTCCAATGCACTCTTGATTCTTCTAGTCAACACTTTTTTCCTTCTCTTAAGCATTTTCCTTTGAAACAGTGGAAAATGTTTCACTGGCAAAGTTTCTCTGTGGTCTTTGTTACCAGAAGAGGAAGAAGCAGAATCTACTTCTGTTTCACAGGTCACTTTTTGTTGGACAAACCTTTGTATTTCCCCCTTGGTATGCACTTCATTGATAAATGATTTGTCCCTCTAGAGAAGAATATTTTGAAGACAGCTGGGTAAAGCAATTTGAATCTCATGTCTACTTCTCAACATTCCTTGAATAGTGGAATAAATCTACTCCTCTTCTGCCTAGTGTACAGTGAGAAATCATTCTCCACAAACACACTGCTGTCTCTCACTTTTAGTATTTTGTCCTTCTGCCACAGTTTTGTCAGAATCAGTTCCTTCTTCTGGTAGGATTGCATATTTGTTATTAAAGGTGAACCACACATACAGACTTAAATAATCATGATTTGGCGTTTCCTACAATTTAGCACCACTCTGGGACTATTTACAGTTTTCTAACTATTTTTATGCATAATTTCTGAGTGACCACATGGGATCTAGCATCTTAAAGTGATCCTGATTGTTTAGTCTGCCTCCAAGTATCCCACAATGCAGTGCTTGTCTGTAAAGGCCTCTTTTTTTCTAAAGCTTCTGTCACTGCACCAATTTTACATGCATATACTGCTGTCTTTCAGTCAATTAGCTTTAAGCAACATTTCATGCTATTCAATGATTACTTAAAACACAAACAACGCAAATGCCATAGAGCAGACTTTAAAACTGTTTTTACTGCTGCTTCTTTTTAGAATGGCTCAACTGTAGTCTTTTGTAAAGCCTGAATTGCACTACTTTGACTAATCTCCCTTCCTCCTTCACACCTAATTTCCCTAGCTGTCAAAGTGCTAAGGGCAATTTGAATTGTTACCTTGTTCTAGCCTTTACTTTCTGTATGGGTAAAGGAAGGACCAGGGAGCTGTGGCATCACGGCATGGGTGGATTTTTAGGATGGTCGTGGTGATGTCAGTTTGGGGAGGAAAACTGGCCAGAAAATTACCTGCATTCATTGGCCTTGATGACATCAATGAAATGGAGACTGCAGCAAGCTTTTCCAGGGTGAGATAAAAGTTATTTGAATGTGAAACCACCATGGTATGGAAAGGTACTGTTCTAGTGGAGAGAAACAGTAGATTTAAAATATTTTAAATGCTTTAGTGTTGTTTATTCATACCAAGGATTGTAAAAATAGGAAGACAAAGACAGAGCAGTTCAGCATTTAATAATAGAATCCCATTGTTGTCCTGTAAAGGTCTAGGTTGATTTCTCATAGCCAGGTTTAGAGCATACACATGAAGTGCCCTTTCAATTAACAACTCCTGCTGTGGAATACTGGTCCATTGCTTATCTGTGCTTTCATAAAATTAATATAGTCTGTTCCTTCTAGCTTCTCTAGTACAGCTGAAAATCTCAAGTTTTCCCTACGTGCTATGTCTTCTAATACTATTATTTTTCTAAACAAAGAAAGAAGTTATGCACTCATCATAACGTTCCATTGTTTGTTGTCCATCTCACCTTCATTCTTCACTGGTTGGGACAGTGTCCCTAGCAACATCTTACTCCTCAGAACAGTGGACCCAAATGAGGCCCTGTTCCTGTAGACCAAATCTACTTTGTAATGAGTGATAAAGGTATGAGGCTTAGCACAAACAGAATCCATAGGTAGCCTAGCCTGAAATGTGCAGATGAGGTTGTTATTGCACTTGTAGAGTGACCTTTTATATTTCCAAAAAGTTGTCTGTTTCGAGATTTATGTGAAAGTAATACAATCTGTGAGCCATTTTGAAAGTGTGACTTTGTATGAAAATGATACAAACAATTGGTCCGATCTCTTGAAATCTTTTGTTCCAAGTAAAAATGTAATTGTCTATGTACATCTAGCTGGTGTAATTTATACTCTGCCCTGTTACCTGTTTTCCCCTCAACTATGGCAAGTCAATGGACTGATTCAAATTAGATTCTGAACACACTTTGGGTAGGAAGGAAGGATTCGTTCACAGAGAAACTGTTTTTGTGGAAAACCATACAAGGGGGATGTACTGACAAAGCCTGAAGTTCTGATACTGGTCTAGCAGACATGATGGCTACTAGAATGGCTGTCTTCCATGCTAAGAACTTTATGTCACATGATGATGCAGGTTCAAAGGAGGAAAGAATCAGATTGGATAAAACAAAGTTCAGGTCCCATGGCACTAGGGGTTCTTTGACTGGAGGCCTGAGTAAAAGGGTACCCTTCAGAAACGCTTTGCAAAACCTGTGAGACATGATCCTTAGTCTCATTTCTCCAATATGATAGTTAGATATGTCTGGTAGTTGAACTCTTAATAGTAGCCACAGCTGCACCAACATTAAAAAGATTTGCCAGAAAGTCTAATACAGAAGTTATAAAGGCAATGAAAGGATCAATGTGATTGCTGAAGGCCCAATGGGAAAATCTTCTCCATTTGCCTGAGTATAATTTCCTGGTTGAATCCTTATGAGACAAAATCAAAATATGTTTCACAGCAGTGGAGATGTCAGGAAGCCTGGCTGTGTGTGGAACTGAAGCAGCCAAGCTGTCAACTTGAGGGTTTGAACCGATGGATGGAGCATCCCTGAAAAATGGGTCAGGAGGTCTGGAACTGGGTCCAGAATCCATGGCTCCTCCTGGAGATGGGGCCAAATTAAGTGGAACCAAATTTGATGAGGCCATGAGTATCAAATTCCTTCCCAACGAGCTGGCTTTCTGAAGGACTTTGGGACTCAAGGGAAAGATGGGGGAGCATAGAAGAGACCCGGGGTTCAATCGTGTACGAGTGTGTCCCTTGGTGACTCCCTGGGGGGGGGGGATCACAGCAAAATAGCTGCTGCACTTGGCATTCATGGACATGGGGAAGAGATCGCAGCAAGGTTAGCCCCATTTATGGAAGATCTTTTACGCTACTTCCAGCTTTAGGGACCACTCATGAGGTATTGGAATAGCTCTGGCGAGTTTGTCCCCTATCACGCTGGATCTCTCCGGGATGTGCATTGCTATCAGAATGCACTGGGAAGAGACTGCTCACTGCTATACTCTTAGGGCCTCTCGACAAAGGAAGTAAGACTTTGTTCCTCCTTGTTTGTTTATGTACCACACAGCTGACATGTTGTCTATCTGTACTGCAATCATTCCCAGAGGAAGAGAGTCTTGGAATGCTTGCAACGCTAGAAGCACGGCTTTCATCTCTAGGAAGTTGATATGCAAGTGAGTCTCATGATCTTATCAAGTGCCCTGGACTGTTTTTCCTAGATAATGCCCCCCCCCCCAATCTATCTGGGAAGTGTCTTTGGTCGTTTGGCTACTGGTTGTGGAAAAACAAACGGTTGGCCTTGGGTCACCTAAGCAGAATGAAGCCAGCAATGAAGGTCCCTCTTGCAGGTTTGTGTAATAATAATAATCTGGTGAGACATGGGTAGCTCCTGCGCAGACCACTGAGTGAACAGCAGCCACTGGAAAACTCTCATAGGTTCATAAGTGTGTACTAGGGCTAATGGCCCTGGAGCCTTTACAAGCTTAGCCCAAAAAAAGTGCCCAGGCACCGTGCCACCCAATGTTAGTTCACAGTGCCCCTTATCCAGTAGGGCAAGTGGAATGATCCCTGGAGTGAACTTTCTTTTACCCATCCACTCGTCAAGGTTCCTCTTGAAGAGTGCCAGCGAGGTGCTCTGACATGAACGGGAAGCTTATTCCAGACTATGGGCAGTCGCCATGGTACTCAAAACTTTTAGAACCACTTTTGCTTGCACTTTTCTCTTGGTCAGAAGCTTTTTCACTTGATGATATAGGGTTCAAACTCTTTCAGAGGGGAAGTCTTGCCAGCATTCTTCTTGTATCCAAGTTTGCCCCTATAAAGACGATATGCTGTGATGGCAATAAATAGATTTTTCAAAATTTATTGTGATCCCTAGATGGGAGCAAAGGTGAATTGTGGTGTCTCTCTTGTGAGTAGATGCTTGGTGGTGGCAGTTAGGAGCCACTAGTCCAATTACGGAAACACCTGGAATCCTAGATGCCTCAAGTGAGCCGTAACCCATTTGAACACACTGGGGGCTGTAGTGAGACCAAAGGGCAGAGCTTGAAACTGGTAGTGACTGGCTCCCAGCCGAAAGTGCAAATGCCTGCTGGATCACCTGTCAATTTTGACATGGTAGTATGCATCCTGGAGATCTATCGAGCACATCCAATCGTCTTTTCCCAAGAAAGGGAGTATCAACTGCAGTGTCACCATCTGGAACTTTGATTTTTTTTTTTTTTATGGACTTGTTCAGTCTGCTGAGATCCAAAACTGGCCTCCAGTCTCCTGTCTTTTTCGAACTAAAAAGGACCTTGAGTAAGTTCTGGATCCAATTTGGTCTGCGGGGACAGTTTGGATGACTCTCTTGTCTACCAACATTTGTACTTCTAGAGTTGAGTGATCCCTTTGATTGGTGGAACATCTGGTACTGATTTTGCTTTTAAGGGGGGGAGAAAAGAGAATGTAATAATCTCTGGATATGATAGTTTTTACCCATTTGTCTTTTATTTGTAGCTAGGCGTTTGGGTACAAAAATAAGCAACAGACTACCTCCAGAGATGGGCAGGCAGGCCTCCTCTCCGGAGTGCTGGAAGGGTTTACCAAAGAGAGAGTCCCTGTCACCCTGGTTCTGCAGACCTGCTCTGCTGCATGGTCAGCATCTTTCATTGTTACTTCCCCCTCTGCCCCTGGGGGAAGAATCCCCTCGTGTGTCTGGGGAAAGCTCTGTGGGATTTTCGAAACCACATTTTTCCCCCTTCTGACCTTTAGGAGGTAGGGAGAAATGGACCCCAACAACAGAGAGAGTCTTTTCTTCCTGTTCACACCTGGTTAGTGTCTCTAACTTTTGACCTGAACAAGGACGAGTCGTCTAAGGGGGCGTTAATAAAGAAAGACTTGAAGGGTTCTGCAAAATCTCACAAGTGTATCTAAGAAATTCCTGTACCGGCTGCTCTACTCGCTCCTTCAGCTGCATAAGATATAAGCCTCATAGAGGAGTTTACCACAGAATTTAAGGTGGAGAGATGGGAGGAGATTTTATCCGAAACCCTCGCAGCTACAGAACCTTGGAGGGTATCTCCTAGCTCCTTCAGGAGATCCCTCTGAAGCCTAGTGAAATGGGTCAAGTAGTTCAGCGACCTGAGAGCAAAAGATGCTGAAGAAAACATGTGTTTTCCATGCCTGTCCATCATGAGAGACTCTTTGTTCATCAGATGGACAGATGAGGACGTCTCTGAAAGCTTCTTCATGGTGGCTGCCACCACCACCATAGCATCTACTGGGACACCCTTGCCAAGGAACTCTTATCCAAAGCTGCAGTGATGAAGTTACCAGGCTTCCTAGGAACAGGTTCCACTGGCTTCCTAGGAACAGGTTCCACTAAGTCTGTGGAGCCCCACGCCTTCCGACTGACTATATTCATGAGCTGGCTGAAAGGCGGAGACACCCAAGAGGTGGAAGGGCAAGACTCAAAAGCCTCCAGGTATACAGATTCATCCTCATAGGGGGTAATGGGCTTCCAGCCACCTCTCTGCTTAAGGAGACATCTTCAGAGGGGACCTTTCTGACTCGAGGTCCATATCTGAATTGATGGAATCCTCCAGGGAGTCTAAATGCTTCCTCTTGCATAATCTCTTCTGAGGGACCTCTTTACAGAGGTAATCCGAACAGGTTTCGGAAGAGAGGGCTTCACACAGTGGGGCATCCTGAGGCTATGGGTCTCCATGTCTGTGTGGATGTGATGGTACTGAGACAGAGACTGGCTCTTTAGGGGGAAGAGCATCTGAATCTGAGAGCAGAGCTGTCTGTGGTGATAGCACTCTCATCATCTCGAAAGCCCCCTGGCCCTGATCCGAGGAAACCTCCATCTCTAAAGAACTCGAAGGCCTCCCTGGAAACAAGACGGTGGGCTCCGAGACCGATGTAAGAACTGAGCTCACCCTCGCTAAGCCCTGAAAGGCAAGTTTGGATCGGACAGCTGCCCGACCTAACTCTCCTCCTCGGACCTGACCTGATAGCATCGGCTCCTAGACCCCTCATATTCTGACGGAACCAAGGAAGTCAGAGTGGAAGGTGGCCCTAAAGATCCCAGTACAGGTCTCAGCACTGACGGTTCCACTACGATCGGATCCAGGCACTCTGGCACCGAAGTCCCAGATTTCCCAGATTGGGTCAGAGGAGGAATCGAAGGGGAGGTAGTCTTCTCTGGCTCCAAATCCCTCTGGGTTGGAGTCGACAGCAACTTGGCCAACGCAGGTGTCCGTAGAAGTCTTCTCAGGACACGATCCACATCTTCATCGGACAGGCTCTTGGAGGACCAAGACGAAAGGGTAGGAGACCTCAATGGCTGCAATAAGAGAACTCAGAGTCGGGGAGACCTGCTCCAACACAGGGGACCGGCTCCGAATTGAAAACTCCGTTGGCCCCGAAATCACAATAGGACCCAAGGTGGAAGGTTTTTCAGAGCTAAAAGCCTTCAGGTCTGAGGATGACTCTTTTGCAATCTTTTTTGTCGGTTCCGAAAGGGGAAAAGAGGTGGATGTTCTCTTGCCTGACTTCTCAGACCTGGAAGATGGGGATTTGGAGACTTGGACATACTTCTATAGCCTCTGTAAACAGACTCTTTAGTAATCCTCTTAAAATAAGTTTGTTTTTTCTCTCTCCATCAAAACCCTGGAACTGAAGGCATAACAAAAGCCACATGACTCCTAAAGGTGGACTGCACCTAAACAATAAACACAACTAGTGTGGCCATCTTTTAAGCACATTTTCTGGCTACACTTATCAGTGTAGGAAAAAAAAGAAGGCTTTGAATCACTTGAATACTTTAACATATTGAAAGAATGGTACTACCAACACCACCAACAATGAAAACAACTAGATGAAACAGTAAATATGTATATATATATATATATATATATATATATATATATATATATATATATTTTTTTTAACACAACAGCACACCAAAAGTGAAAAAAAAAACAACTAAGGCAGTTCTCTACCTTAAACAAATTAGCCTCTAGAAAGGGAAAAAGAGAATAAGGGAAGAATGGCCCTCTAAGTTAAACGGGCCAAAGGAAGCCCTCTAACTTAAACAAGCTACCTCAGGGAGCAAGACAAAACGAGTTATGGCAGAAAGGTGCTAGTATCGTTTTTCCAAGCTCTCTAATTTAAACGAACTTGGATAATTAAAAGGATAGCCAGAATAGGGGGGAAAAAGGGCCTAGAGGTAGATACGATGGCCACAGTAATTCAGCCAACAATAAGGCGAACTATCACAAAATAGCAAAAAACTAAGCCAGAGTAAAGCCAACAACTCCAAAAGATTCTACCACCAATAAGATAATAATTCTCAACTACTAAATACAATTAGAAAAAAATTAAATTTTCACTTAGCCAGAGCCTGACTGGAAGCACTCGATCTTGTTTAGCGGCAAACAAGATCTGGGTTAATCTTCCCTGAGCATGATGGGATAGTATTTACAGCCACGAGCCGGTGGAAGTTTTCGAACTTTTGTATAAGCCGAGTCAGAATCGATGATCGGTTCTGAACCCAACCCAGTGAAGAATGAAGGCGAGATAAGACAACATAACCATCTCTTTTTGAACAGTCTCATATTCAGCCAACCTCTTCTTCATTTTGACCTCTGATTTTTGCAGTTTTACCACCTCATCTAAATATCTGTTTAAAGCATATTCCATTTTCCAGCCTTTTGTTGTTTGAGTTGATATACTCCATCAGTGTTTCATTTATTTTAACCAGGTCTGTGTGCAGTTGTCTTATACTTTACTCTAGGTTACTGAAGTCATGTCTGGAGATTTTACTGCTTTTGCCAAACAGCTGCAATACTTTTCCCAGTCAGTGTTTTTTCCTCACCTTTTGTAGCTGATTTTATTTCAGGACTTCTGTATTTTTTTCCTGGCATCCAAACATTGCACTTACTAGCTAGATGCTGAAATTTACCCAGAAATAAAAGTCTACTGGTCGTCTCTGCTGACTTTCTGTTTTCACAAAGGGAGAGCTATAATTAAGCTGTTACTCAATGTGCAGCCATCTTAGAAGTTTGTCTTCCATTTAGTTTTACAGATATTCCTTGTAGAGGCCTTTAGGGAAGATAGAAGTATCTGTCAAACTGTGGAGGAAAGCCTTGGCTGTCTGTCAGTAGAATTGTAGAAACTATGTGGTCAACTTGAAGCCTAGAATGTCCGGATGATCCATCCCTGACGGAACAGAGACAGCAGGTCTGGACTGGGGACCAGTATCCATGGAGGACAATGACGGTGAAATCAAAGGAAGGGAAACCACAACTGACAAGGCCAAAGGGGGGCAATAAGAATAACGTTCTCTTCAACCTTAATGCTTTCTGTAAGAATTTTAGGATTAGAGGTACTGGGGATAAGCATAAAGGAGATGGGAGGGCCAAACATGGACTAAAGCATCTTTTGGGGACTCCACCCGGTGGGGGAATGAGGGCAAAAAAACATGGCTGCATTTGGAGCAAGATACAAAGAGGTCACAACAAGCTGAGCCCCAACTATGGAAAATCCTCTCCACCACTGACTGATTGAGAGACCACTTGTAAGGCATCAGAATGGACCTGATGAGTTTGTCTGCTAGCACTTTGGATTTCCCTGGTATGTGTATTGCCATAAGAAAGTGGTTGGAGGAGATCGGCCACTGCCACTCTCTCCCTGTCTCCCAACAAAGGGGCTAAGATTGGGCCCCCCTTTGTTGATGTACCAAACCACAGACATGTCTTTAGTTTGTACAACAATCGTCCCAAGAGGAAGGGCGTTCTGGAAGACCTGCAATGCTAGGAGGGCTATTCTCATCTCTATGACACTGATGTGAGAAATTTGTCTCTTCTGGGGACCACAGGCCTTGGACCATCTGTCCCAAGAAATGGTGTCCCCTTCACCTCAGTTGGGAGGTATCTATGGTTACCGTGGTTACTGGGGGAGGTGACTTCATCCGGCTGAATCCACAAACACATAGGGTCTTTGCATATTTGAGTGAGTTTGATCAGAAAGGAAAAGGGATGGTGAAGAACTGACCAATGAACAGTTAGGCTCCACTGAAGCATGTGCATATAGAAACAGGTGATACAAATTAAGGTTATGGCAGCTGCCAGTGATCCTGGGGCCTGAAGAATAAGTCTGGCTGAGGGAGAAACATGTCCCAATAACTTACTCAATCTGGCACCTGAGATTTGCGATGTAAAGTGCTTGTGACTAGGATTGTGTCAGCATGGTTTGTTTTCATTTGTATAAATGTATGATTGCCTATGCAGTAAAGTGATGGCTTAATAAAGATGTTTCTTGTTTAAAAAAAAAGGCAGGAATTGAATAATTTAAGTAACGTTGCTTAGGTTATATGATACATAACAAAGATGTAAAGTAAAATGTTTATGTTAATTATAGTGTGATTACTTTTTTATGAATATAAATTTGCCTATGTCACAATTGAAAATTTAATAAAGGTGTTTGGAGAAAAAAAAAGCTGACACCTGATGGTCCTTGTCAATGTGGAGGAAGAGAAGCTATCGAACTGTGTTCAACTGAGCACCTATGAACTCCAGACTCTGAACAGGCTGGAGATGAGACTTGCAGATGTTGACTGAGATGCCTAGAGATTGACATTACTGGAGCAAGTAGTCCCTGAATTTTTCTAGAAGATGCTTGATTGGGGTGGTGAGGAGACAGTCTTCTAGGTATGAAAATGCTCAGAATCCCAGCAGTCTCAAGTGAGCTAATACCATTGCCATACATTTGGTAAACAGCCAGGGGTCTGAACTGACCGAAAGTGTAGAAATCTTTGGGACTGTCTATTCATCTTGATGTGATGATAGTATGCGTCCTGAAGATTGATGGAGCACACTCAATTGTACCTGTGTAGAAAAGGCAGAATGGACTGAACTCTGACCTATTTAGAACTTAGACTTTTTCACAAACTGATTTAATTTGCTTAGATCCAAAACTGGTCTCAGGTCCCCGACTTTCTTTCACATTAAAAAGAATCTTGAGTAAGTTCAGAATCCATTCTGGTCTGGTGGGACCTCCTGGATGCCTCTTTTGTCTAGAAGTTTTTGAAATTCTTGAGATGCTACCTCCCTCTGACTGGGTGGGATGTCAGAAAGCCCTTTTGTTTTTGTTTTCTTTTTGCTGGGGGAACCTGCAAAAATGTTATGAAATAACCTCTGGATATGAGTTTTAGCACCCAGGAATCTTTTGTTATTGATGCCCAGGCATCTGGGTGCAGAGCCAAGTGACCCTGACTGCCTCCAGAGGTGGGTAAGTTAGGGAACCTTTTAGGAGCACTGAAAGGGATCATCTGAAAAGGAATCTTGGAAACCTTTGTTCTGCAGGCCTCCCCTGCCAAAAGGACAGTGTGTTCTATTTGAACTCCCCCCTCTCCCTCTGGGGGAGATATCCCTGTGTGAATCCTTCAAATGACCCTAGGACTTGCAGAATCACATTTTCTTGCCTCTTCTCTAATTCCTGGAAGAGGATTGCTGAGGGGTAGAAAAGCTTATACATATGGAAAACAGTGTCTTTCCTTCCTGTTTACGCTGGGAAGCACTTCCTTTACAGTAGGGTCAAATAAAGACATTCTATCAAAGGGAGAACTGGTGAAAGAAGAATTGAAAGGCTCTGCAAATGACAAGTGCATTAAGTCATGTCTCCTAATGGCTATGCCTGAACCAGACAACCTTGAGGTGGCCTCCACAGCATGAGAAATTAGCCTCATGGACGCATTAGAGATAGATAAAGTGGCCAGTTGTGACAAAGACTTCTTGCAGTCCTCTACAGACATGGACTCGGTGTGGGATTTGGAAAGTTCCTTAGTCAAATCCAGCTGTAACCTTGTGAAGTGTGCCAAGTAAATCAGAGACTGTAAAGCAAAGGTTGCTGAGGCAAAGACACGCTACCCAAATCTGTCCAACATCCTGGACTCTGTTAGGGGGATGGACAGAGGAGCTCTGCTCTGCCAGCTCCATTTTTGTGGTTGCCGCCACAACCACAACACCAACAGGAACCCCCTTGCTCCAGTGTAGCCTGTCTTTAGGTGGGGCAAGAAATTTATCACAGTGATAGTACTGGGTTCTACAATATCTGGTTCCTTCCATGCCTGGCAAGAAACTAGATCTATAAGCTCATCTGCTGGGGGAGTCACCCAAGACATAGATGGGCTGGACCCAAAAGCTTCCAGAAACAGACTCATCTTGGAAGGGGGGTATCAGAAGACCAACTACCCTTCTGCTTGAGAATTTCTTAGGTATCTCTGAAGAGGAGGCCATCTGTGCAGATCTGGTGCCCCCTCCCTTCACTGACGTCAGTGTCTTAGTGTCTTCGGTGAGGGAATTCTGAGAGAAGTCTACGTGTCTCCTATTGCATGTTCTCTTCCAGAGGACCTCTGCAGTGGGATCCGAAGAGAGGGAAAAGTCCTCGAGGGGGACTGTCTGGACACTTGATGGGGCCAGCTGTCCCTGTAAAATAGGCTTAAGAGGATCAGAACTGGGAGCCATGGCTGTAGGGGCCAAAGAGGAATGAGTAGTTGAATCTCTCAGAGAGATGACTCTCTCCAACTACTATGAAATTAAGAGGACTGAGAGATGCCATACCTGGTAAAACAGGACTCATGACTTGAAGGAGGAATCAGATCCAAGCTGTCCAACTCCAAAGCTCCAAGGGGCAGGGATGGCTACGATAACCTCAGAGTGGAAACCAGCCCCCCCCCCCCTATGGAGCCCAGCACTGATACTTTAGCTCAAAGACTCATCATGGTCCAAAGGAATATGTGCCAAAGAAGTCAGGGAAGCACATGAAGTTGAAGATCCAGCTGTCTTCAAATCTCACATCGACACTCTCAGGTATATCAGATCCTAGGACTCAAAGTGTCGGTCGGAAAGGAGAAGGAAAAATGACAGCATGGGAATTGCAAGGGAGGCTCATGGAACTGATAGGAGATGGAGCTAGGATAACACCTATCTGAACCTGAGCTCTGAGAAATTTCCTCATCCTCCTATCCATTTTTACTTCTGAAAGGCTCCTGGAGGACCTAATGGAGGAAGAGGTGGACTGGGGCCAAGACTCTCTATTTGGGGTCTCCTGAAGGAACAGAGTGTGGAATCATGGAGAAACATGCACATCAGAGAACCCAGGGGTCAGGTTCTTGAAGACTTTGAGAAGTTGTCAGATCTGAGGACATGAGATCCAACTGTTTTCAATTCAGATCTGAGGAGGTCAGATCCAATTTCTTTTTAATCTTTGAAAGAGGCTCCAAAGACAGTAGACTTTGGAGAACGACTTGGAGACAACATCTGTGGTTCTTCTGTCTCCAAAGAGGATTTGGATAACTGCGAGGACATGAGAACAGAAGACGATGAAAAAGAAGGTTGCAGCAACCCCTTTAAAACTAACTTGTTCCTACAGTTGCTAAGGGCCCTGGAATTAAAGGCCGCACAAATGGAGCAGTCCAGGTTTAAATAAGCAGCTCTGAGGCAGTAGACACACTCCCTGTGTACATCAGACTTAGGGATCTTATGCCCACAAGAAGTGCATTTTCTGAAACCCATTGGTTTATTAGCCATGTCTAAAGAAAAGGAAAGAAAGGATTTTTTTAAGGCTACCAACAATGGTAGGTAAAGAAAATACCTTCTACATGGCAGAAAAAAAAGAGGAGGCAGAGAAAGGAGGAAAAGTACCAACAATGGTACAGACAGCTACCATTACCATGAAGTAGAACAGAAAGAGAAACTACTGCAAAGAAACATTTGAGAACTCAAAAAAAAAAAAAAAAAAAAAAAAAAAAAAGACTAGGCAAGGGAAATGGGTGAAATAAAAAAAGGAAGCTTTAGGCAAAAAATATTTAAAGATTGGACTTATAGCAAGTAAATGACACCCAAAAAAGCTCTCTGAGAAGGATCCGTGTCTGTAGTGATATGGTGGCAAACGAGATCTATGGGACAACAGGTTGACTGGAGCTTTATGGGTAGAGAGAGGAGATCAAGAGTTGGATCCGAGAGTCTAGTAAATGTGGCTGAGTAGATGAGGAAGAATGAAAAGTGCATCATCAGATCTTGGTTTACTGTATGGAGGTCAGAAAAGTATAAACTAAAAGGTGGGATCTCAGCAGTGAGCCTTAGGCACTCTACAAGTTCCTTTCTTACTTTCTGTCACCTTAATTATGTGAGTTCCACCTCTCAACCAATATGCAATCCATCTAACCAATTAAAGGTCTACTCTGAAGACTTTTATGTTATTTTCAATATCAGTGTGAGGTACAGTCTTGGCCAGATCACAGATAATGTATGGACTGAATGACCTTTATGCACTGCCTCTGGGACCTTTTGAATAAACTTACTAAACAGACATGGGTTGGGTTGAGCTGGGGGTGGCTAAGGTGGGTCCACTAGACAAGGTGAACAGGGAGAGGAGCTAGTGGCAGCTGAAAGGTCAGTAGCAGTTAGGTAAAAAAAAAACTCTCAGAAGATAATTAAGCTTTTTCAGATGTCATTAGTTCTAACGGTGAAGTTAACAGCTGTAACTTCAAGTACAGAATTGCCTTTCTTACATATGAGGACATTTTCTGTGTCTTTCTTTACCATTAGTGTTAGGCTAATGCTTCTGAGGAAGTGTCTGAAAACTTAAGACAGCAAGTGTAGTTTTTCAGGACAATGGCAGCGAGGTAGAAAAACCCAACTACATCGTTATTAGTCTAACAGTAATGGTAAAGAAAGACACAAAAATGTTTTGAAAGAAAGAGTGGTTGCTTTTCTAGAAGAGGACAATCTCCAAGATGAACACAAAGGCTTACATCTAGAAGAAGCCATTAGTCAAACCTGACTTAATTTTATGACTGGGTTAAGAGAGAACATGACGAGGGAGACTGGTGCATATGAACTACCTAGCTGCAAAGTTACTAGGAAAACAGGCAGGGCTAAGGGTAGAATCAAAATTAGAACAGAAATGCTGCACAGCTACACATTAACAAAGAGTTGTGTGGTGTGGATGACTGTATTATGAAAAAGGAAAAGGTGAAGTACTACAGGGGGTCCCATACTGTGTGTTCATTTCAGACATGTTTTTTATCCCATCTACTGCTGACCTCAGGCTTCTCTATTGGCAACTGCCCATAGTCCTTGTCCTTTGCAGTTCCCACAACATAATAGGCTCCTCAGTGTGTTCTCCAGTGGGAGAGCCTCTTTTCTGAGAGAACTTTTGCACATGGCAATCTGTAACTCCATGTACAGGCTCTTACCTGCCGGTGCTGCTAAGCAGGACAAACCAGGTGAATTAACTACATTTTAGTAATTGATTTTCATTAGACTTACTCTCCTACCCTCATGCTTGGAGGGTTAGCGTTGCATCTCTAGGGTGTGCTCACTGTGCTGACCAAGCCTATACTGCAGTGATAGCTTCTCAGACTTGCTACGTGCCACAGCCTGGCAATTAATCCATGAAAAATCTGAAACACTTCACAACGTGGACCATCAAATGACTCCAGAAACTACATATCAATTAGGCTGGCTAGTATAATATGTAAAGCCATTTTGGCTTTGTCAAAGGAAGGTTATGCCTATTAAACCTGGTGGACTTCTTTGAGAAGGTCACCAAGGCACTGGATGAAGGGAAAAATGGTGCACACTGCCTACCTGGACCTGGCTAAGGCATTCCATACAATACTCCACTCATGTACAGTTGACAAACTCACCTAATTGGGCATTACACTCTACAGAACTCGTTGGATTGCCAGCTGGCTCACAGACAGGACCCAGTAAGTCAGGATTGATGAGATCACCTCCACTAAGAGTCTGGTCACCAGTGGGGTACCTCAAGACTTGATGCTGGGATCTCTCTTATTTGGCATCTAATTCCCAGAGGTAAAAATCTAATACCAGGGCCCTCTGGCTGACAAAGCTCGCAAACAACTTAACTGGGAGTTATCATAGATTCCCCCACTACAAAAACATCTTACAAGAGTGCCTAACACAAATAAAATGACTGGTGACAAAGTCGTGGATTAAAACTCAATACCAAGAAATGCATTACAGTACCTTTTGGGAAAACTGCCACCCAAGCTAATTACTCCATCTATAAAAGACACCCCTAAGAGTTGACCTAGTAGTCAGGGATCTGGGAACATATGTAGACAGTAATCTGGCCGTTGACCAACAGGTGGCCAAGGTAGTAAGAAAATCATTCTATCCTGCCCAACTTATAAGTAAAGGTTAGGCATCCAGGTCCAACAAAATCATAGTGCCACTTTATTCGGCACTTATCAGACTATTCATTGAGTAGAATGCCCTATTCACCATGTACCTGGCCAGACATATGCAACAGTTGGGAATGCCCACATATGTTTGTTACAAGGAGAATACAGAATACAAATACACTGTCCTACACAGATGCCCGTACAGCACTATCCTACAGGTTACCGACACATGACTTATGCCTGGCATACAAGGCATCCTCAGATACAGTTTTGACAGACATTTTGCACATGCACAAAGTGAACAGCATCACAACCTCTAGATCCAAAGATTTTTGCTTGTGACATAACACATACTGGCTGGACAGATATGCCTCCGGGGGGGGGGGTGTCCCCATGCTGTGGTATAGGCTCCCCATCCATGTGAAGCAGAGTCCATCCCTAACCCTATTTAATCGGAACTTTGAACAACGGATGGGACATCTGAGATTCAACCCAGATCTGGCTCCCGTGTCTCCAGTGTCTCTGACAGACAAAAGTATACAGTAATGCCAAAACTAGCACCCCCCCCCCCACACACACACACACACACAACCTCTAGAAGCTTCCTATTATACTCCCTCCTAATAAATGCCCATGATACACAGGGACACAAATCGTTTGGGTTGTACAACTAGGCCTACAGAGGACCTGGTGGTCATTAGCCCAGTATCATAGCCGGCTTTAGGCACCAGTGAACTCTGCGGTCGCTGGGGGACCCCAAACACAGCAAGTTACCTTACCCTGATGTTTTGTAACATGTCTGTCAAACCAACAAAAGCAAGTACAGCATCTTGTATACTTAATAAACCACATGGGTAATAACTCTTATTTATATCCCCCTTAAAATTCAAAGATATTTCTGGTTGTATTAACAATGTTTTGTCAACGAACAAGCATCAGAATTCCATTAATATTTTACCACTGACATAGTGCCCCTGGCTTAGTTAACCCCTGCTGTTGGACATTTTCTCCACTAAAGATAACTACATAGCCAGCTTTAGGTCCCTGCTATACCCGTGGCTGCAGGGGCCCCCTTAATCATCCTTGATTGTGTGGGGGCCCCATAAAAGCTGCTGCTGGTTGGGGAAAATGAGGAAGAAAAAAATGTATTAATTTACTAATTATGCTCTTTAACCTGAACAGAACTATGATATAACCTTGTTAGGATGAAGCTGATAGTGAACACGAGCTGGGTAAGCAGTAGGGAGATCAGCAGCCCAGAGTGACTTATGTCAGTGCAAATTTTGGATTTTAAGAAGAGCTGATACTTCTGATCATCAGGGATGGTTTTCTCTTTCAAGGAGCTTTATAAATACAAGAACACCAGACACTATAATTCTCAATTTCTTTGCTTAAGAATTCAGTGCAATCCCAAAAATAATAGAATAAAGGCTCAGAATCAGGACTATATTTTAAATATTACTCTAATTTGCTTAAAAAGTTAATAGAATAACACCTTTTGCATCAACATGTATTTTTGGACAATAATTACAAAACTCAAATGTCTGGATTGATTAACTGTTTGCAATCCTGAAGTATTTACCAGCAAATCAAACTTTTTATGAAGGAGAAAGCAAAAGTATGAACAAACTCAGGGAAGGTCTACGAAAGCAGGGCCAGTGGCAGGTATGCATTACTCCTCAATGAGGGAAATAAGTGATATACCCCTGCTGCTGTTTGATGACTGCTTAACAGCAGTTACTGATCTGGTGTGGCAGTGCCAATGTTGTACAATGTATTGCTATTTGCTGAAATAAGTACAAAACTAGTACCACAATGGCTTATGCTTGTATGTGTCTATGTGTATATGTAAAAAATATCACTGATTTTTATATGTGCACGCACCAAATAATGCAGGACACAGATATGACTCTTCTGGGTATCAGTAAAAAAATGTACCTAACAAGTAATTATATTTCAAAAGTAAGACCTAAAATATATCACAGAACATTCAGACACTTGGATCTTCTTCGAGTCTGGTGGCCCCCCACTCACCAGACTGTATAAATGGATACTGGGGGCTCCCTTAATCATTTTTGACTCTTTAGAGGCCCCCACAAAAGCTGTTGCTCGCTGAAGAAAAATCAGGAAAAAAAAAGCATCAGTTTTCTGATTGATCTGTTTAACCTGAAGAGTGCTGAGATATGACCATTTTAGGATAAAGCTGATAATAGCCTTTGGTTTCAGCCACACCCATTTTAAAACCAGCCCTGCTCAAACCTGTGTGTACAGAAAGCTGCTGTAGGTTATGGGTGGCTGAGGATTGTGTGGTTATTCCAACTTTAATTTTCATCACAGTCAAACCTTAGAGGTGTGCATATGAAGTCATTACAGACTCTGTTTGAGCTGAGGACAGTGTGGTCATTGTTTATGTACTTTTCTCACAGACCTCAGAAGTATAAAAAGAAGGTTACTATAGCTAGTGTAGGGGTGGTGCACTGTCTAGGACCAACAAATTAGAATTTATTACTGAAAACATTCTCACAATCATATATCAGGCACATATACATGAGGCTGACTTTGAGGGTTACAGGTGAGGAAGCATGCTAAGTACATGTATATCAGCGGTCACTTGAAATATGAATAAGGCAATTTAAAGACAAAAATAAGACTGAAATTCTTTTCTTTTTCATGATTTTTTTTTTTAGGCCACCATTGGAGTAAAATGCTGAGAATATGCTCTAAAATGCATCACAGACCATCTGTAACCCTACGGCTTCTTGGGCCCTTGCTTATTTGAGTTATTTCCTAAATGATTATTACTGTGCTGTCTTGCTCAGGAAAGGAGTGTTGAAAGGATGCAAGGAAAACTAAAGTTGAACAGCAACAGTGAATTTCTTTCCTTAATCATAACTTCTTTTCAAGCCATTATTGGATGAAATGGTTGTGTAAAAAGAAAAAAACCCCATTAAAATGCCCTTCAGAGCATATAGAAAATTACGGCTTCTTGAAAAAGCTAAGAGTAAGGCAAAATGTTAAAAAAGGAAGAAAAAAGTAATATGCATGATATGGGGAGTCCAAAAAGGGGGGGGGAACTGAGGGTGTGTGCAGAGGGTGTTGAAATGGTAGGTCTAGTCATCAGTTCATTTAATTCCAGACCTGTACATAGTTATTGCAATGTATCATTGTTGCAACTAAATGCCAGTAACTGTAAGTGTCCCTTTGTTAGACAGGTCAACAAAGCTTGTAGCTACAGGTCTGTCTGTACATACTACTCCTAAAAGTTTGCAGCACAAACTAAATGGTTTCTTAGGAGGGGTGGCACTGATAGAATGATACTTATATTGGAAGTGCCTAGGGGGCCCACAACTTGACATTTGCCCCCATAATGCTAACACCGGCCCTGCCCAGTATGCAGCTATGAACCTATATGACTCCTCCACCATAAGCATGCCCATTCTTTCCTGCTTATGCTGTCAAACTCTTAAGCTGCTAATCAAACTCAGGTCGTCTAGGCCATAATTAGGACTTTATCACTTTACTGCATTAGTGCAGGCAGTTCAAACAGAACTGAAGGAACAAAGAGCAAGACCAACATCTTAACACAACAAACTAAAGAACAGCGGTCTAGCAGTATTGATCAAGGAATGACAAAAAAGTGGAGACACTGCAATGTACGATTAATGTTTGCATTGTGTCAAATACTGCATCTAAACTATTAAGACTAATTTTGAAACACAGTGAAGAATGTATTTCTACAAAATGACCTCCAAGCACAGTGAAATATACAGAGACTTATTTTTTTTGTGGTGACCAATGGAAAAGAGAACTAAGTTGTCCAAACTGTGAATAATAAAAAGTTATCTTGACTGTACAAAGACAAGTACTTCTTGTGAATCAAAACATCTGGGTAATAATGGTGAAAGTGAAAAGCATGGAACCAAAGACTAAGTGTGCTGTACAAGGCAGAGAAGGCAATTAGAATATCCAAGTTCCAAGTTAAATTTCCCATGCTATTTCAACATTTGTCGCTCGTCCTGTTTTACCATTGAAGATGAACAGGCAGGGTATTTCGTTTATACGCTGTGTTACACAGAAACATAACCGGATGGCTAGAGGCAGTACAAAATATAAACAAACTGATTAACTGCCAGACTACACAGACATACATGCTTACATCTCAAGCATTTACTACAAAATGGCAGTCAGGCTTGCACATGCTCAGTATTTATACACTTGTGCAAGCCACTAGAAAGCTTCTTAAAGGTGTACATACATACTAATCTGCATCCTCCCTCTTTAATGACTTAACCACAATATAATGACATTTGAAAAGAAACATGCAATTGTACAGTCAATAAGAAATGAACACAACGTTCATGTCCAAGTTGCTGTGCATCTGGAATATGGTCTGGAAATGCGGCCTGATCTAGTAACAGAGCAATCAGAACTGGGTTTAGAAACAGGAACAGTCACTGGTGAACAACTTGCTTCAGGAGTTTTGGGATTCTTCTCAGGAACAGGGTTATTTACTGCATTGTCCACTGGAACACTGGATAACTCACTCTGAGATATACAGTCTTACTTGCAGGTATGATACTGCAGTACAGGCTTGGACACAGGGATTAAATGTTTCTTATTCTGCCTACATTCTGCTCCTTGAGATTCCACAATGTATGACCTTGGCTCTGGACATATACTCTTCACGACACCAATCTGATCAAAACCTTTGGACGTCTGCATCCTCACTATCTCCCCTTCTTGTAATAGACTGAGTGGTTTGGTGGGCTTGTTAGAACAGGACTTCTAAGGTAAGCACTTCTTTGGCAGATGGGCTTTCACTGACCTGGTGTTCTTAACACATGGAACCAATAATGTACTACTAATCGATAGCGTGGTTCTGGTTTGTCTCGACAAAAATCTCTGTGCAGGTGAACCAAGATGTTTATCACGAGGAACATTACTGAGATTCAAGAAAACATCACTGTCTCGTTTCAACTTCTCTGGTAATTGTTTTGCACTTTGAACTGCATGTTCTGCCAAACCATATGACTGTGGCTACTCAGCATTACCTGTAACATGAGTAGAGTCCCACTCATCAGCAAATCTTTTGAACTGCTTGCTTGTAAACTATATACCATTGTCAGAAATAACTGTGTGGACTACCAAGGACTGCAAAAATGATGCTTCATCTTAGTAATGACAGTACTGGATGCTAGGTTAGGAAGTAGGTCAATCTCGAACCAATTTGAATAAGAGTCTACTACCACCAACTAAAGGTGACCATTCCTTTCGAAAATGTCTGTAGAAACTGTCAACCAAGGTAGTTCAGGAATCTAGTTTAGCTGAATTGGTTTTCTGTTGATGTGGCTTAATACTATTACACACACAACAAGATGAACGTATTCAATCAATATCCTGTGACACAGAAGGTCAAAATACTAGTCCTCTTGCTCTTCTTTTGGTAGAATCAGCTCCTGTGTGGCCACAATGCAAGATGGTAATACACTCTTATTGCAAGGACTTTGGAACAATTACTTCTGGGCCTTTCATGATGATATCATTGTCAAACAAAATCTCATCTCTGTAAAGAAAATAAAGTTGCGTGTCTACTGGTAAGCAAGACTGCTTTGATGGCCATCCTCGACTGATAAAGCAGTTGAGCTTCTGAAGTACTGCATCTGTGGCTTTATGACTTCTAAGCTCAAGATGTGTGGAAGAAAAATTTCTCACTTTCATGACTTCAAAATCAAGTTTTTCATTCTCATGCTGTTCAGTGGTATTTCTGGGTAATCTGAATAATGTATCAGCAAGATAAAGAAGTTTGCATTTTGTGTAGACAAGACTGAAATTATACTTTTGCAATTTGAGCATCACGCGTTGCAATCTGGCAGGAGCTGTATGCACAAGCTTTCTCAAAATGGTGACTAGAGGTTAGTGATCTGTTTCGATCTGGATAGACTTACCATAAATATAATCATGGAACTTCAAACATGCAAACAACTGTCAAGAGTTCTTTACCTGCACATACTGCATTTCAGTTTGGGTTAGAGTTCTTGATGCATAGGCTACTGGTCTACCCTCTTGAAGTAAGACTGCACCAAGACCAAACTTTGAAGCATCACAAGAAAGAGTAACTGGTTTGTGAAAATCATAGTATCTGAGAGTTGGTGGACTGGCAATTTTCTGTTTTAGGACATCAAATGCTGACCATGACCAAAATACATATTTGAGTGTCAGTTCTCTAAGCTGTGATGAAAGTTGGCTCAAATCGGGAATGAACTTGCCTAGATAGTTAACATTGCTAAGAAAACATTGTTGGGCTTGAACATTGTATGGAGCTGGCATCTCAAGAATAGCTGCTTGCTTTGAAGGATCTGGTTGTAAGCCTGAACTGGTAAACAAGTGACCAACATAAGTAACTTCTCATTGCCTGAATTTGCACTTCTGAGGATTCAGCTTATGATTCACTTCATGTGCTCTTTCCAGAACTTTCCTGAGGTTTCTGTCATGGTCAGATTCACCATTACCTCCTACTAGACAATCATCTACTACAATAGCACACTGATACTCAGAAAAAAATGTGTTCCATGGCACATTGGAAGACTTCACTGGCAGAATTTATTCCAAATGGCATTCACAACAATCTGTACCTGCCAAAAGGAGTACCAAAAGTGGTTAGCAATTAAGATTTTTTGATCCAGCAAAATTTACCACAATGAACTGTTTGCATCCAAGACAGAACAGTGGCATTTAGCATGACAGAAGCGACTTCTATGACTGTAAGCATTGGATGAGGAGTTTTTTTCAGTGCTTTGTTCAAATCTCGTGGATAAATACATATTCTGATATAATTTCAGCTTTTCGTATGAGCAACGACCATGGAGGATACTCATTCAGTTGGTTCGTCAACTGGACAAATCACACCTTGCTGCACTATTTTATCTAGCTCGGCTTTGACTCTGTTTTGCACTGGTATGGGAACTTTCCGGGCTGGTCTGATAATTAGACTGACTTTAGGGTCTAACTTCATGGAGTACACAACTGGGAGTTTGCTTAATTTGCCTTCAAAAAGGTCAGCATTGGTAATAGTCTGGGCAAAATTAGAAGAATGATCTTTCAAGCTTACATGGTGAACTTCCTTATTAAATGAAAGTAGTCTCATTTTCAAACTGTCTCTGAGGCCTAATAATGACTACCTGCCTTTAGACCACACAAAACTGCAAGTTATAGCTGTTCCCAGCAGAGTAACACAAAGCACTACTGAACCTTCAGTATGAATTTCTTCACCACCATAAGCAACAAACCGCACACTTTGCCAAATCAAGCTTCTCACCAGCACATAACTCTAGCAAATGTTTCTGCTGACATAACATTGCACTTTGAACCTGTGTCAGCATTGAGCTCTATGGATCTTCCATTTATCTTACCAGTACAAAATACTTCATTCTTTGCCCATAAATCTAGTGTATTGACTCCTTCAAGAAGCACAGACACACCATCAACATAAAAAGTAGGGTCGCAGCTTTTTAATTGATCAACTTGTGTCTTTCAATGTTCTATTTTAATAAAAGAATGTCCTTTTTTGATACAAAACCTTATGACATAATTCAACTTATTGCACTTGTGTCACTACTGACCAAAAGCTAAGCATTTTTCTCTTTTGGGCTCATGATTTGCACCACAATTATGACAGCTGACTATGAATCTGGGTAGAGGCACATTTTTTTGAGTTTTGTGCTTCACTGAGACTGTGCACACCCTGGAAATTTCTAGAAAAGCATGGGGGTTTCCCAGTGACTGTTGCAGGACTTACAGTTACTGCCATGTGCGTAGGTCTGTTTCTTTTAACCAGGTGCTGCACACTATCAACATGAGCACTAAAAGATACTGGAAGCATGCATTTCTCCTTTGTAAGCATATCTGTGTGCTTTTCTGTGAGTTCATATATCTGACAAATCTCAATGGCCTTATTCAAAGTTAAATCACTGTCTCGAAGCAACATCTTTCTCCAAGTATTATCTTTAATATCACACACATCTGTCTTTTATCAACTCATCCCTTAAATCACCACATCTGCACATTTTAGCTTTGTTTCTTAAGTCTTACATATGCTGCAAAAGTTTTCCCAGGCTTTTGATTACTTGTATAAAATAAGTGCCTTTCCATTGTAATATTCGTTTGGAGGTTACACGTTTCTCTAAATTTACGTTTTAAGCACTTGACGTCTTCCCTTGACTCAGCTGGTACCACTATTTGGCTATTTCCCCCTCTCCTGCAAACACAGCAAGTGCATACACAAATGAATGCTCTCTTTCTTTGGCTTCTGTACCAACTACATTAAGCAGAAAAAATGTCTTTGCATTGCATCTTTGTCAGAAAATGCAGCTTGTAAGAAAATATCGTACTCTTGCTCAAATACTCTCCAGTGCTCTGCAATATTATTATCAAATACAAGTGGACCAGGTTTTTGAAATCCTTCAGCCATGCCAACAAAGTATGCCCGAACACACCGAAAATATGTCCCTTGTAATTATATACAAACACACACACACACAGCCAGTACTTGTAATAACATTCAAATGGACAATAAATTCTTCAAAATAATGTACTTTGCAAAATATGCTTTGATATGGCTGTATTTTGCTAAATAACTGCACTGTAATACTGCACAAACATGCAAACACTTCATACACTTCGGATATCTTGAATAGCTTTAATTAATGTGAAAAAGTATATGCTATGAGCTACTTCAAAAATGTGATTGTTTTCCTTATTTTATTCATTTTTATATGATTCAGACTTTATTTCAAACATTTTCTGTAGTTATTTGAATATTTTCTCAATATGTCACAGTTTTGGGCATTTCTTTTACTTAGAAATTTGTTTAGAGCATTCTGAGTGCTTCATTTTGTATTTTGTGAATAACAAACCATTTAAGTAAGCTTTGATACCTGCAATATGTTTCTGACCTTATACATGCAGCAGGGAAGATCCACTCCTCTATATTCCTCCACATTTAACTGAGTGCCTTCTTGGTCCTGAATCTGGATTTCTGTATCCCACTTCTGACACCATGTCCCTCTCATCTTGTTTTATCACTGAAGACGAACAGGAATGGTAGTTCGTTTACAATGCTATATTACACAGAAACACATCCAGATGGAAAGCAGTACAAAAGATAAATGAACTGATTAAATGACAGACTGCACAGACAACATGCTTACATCTCAACAGCTTACTACAAAATGGCAGTCAGGCTCAAACGTGCTCAGTATTTATACACTTGTAACAAACACCTTCGAACTCGAATCAACCCAATAACACAGCTACTACAAACGAGTTCAAGAATCCACTGGCTGGGTGATAAAACAAAATGAACTGAAAAGTTATTATAGTAAAAATCAGTGGAATAATTATTTGTAATGATCAGTGGTTTATTTAAATGTGTGGAGTTTTTTAAGTATGGTTCTGATGAAGTCCAAGCTGTATTAGATGAAAGCGCTTAACCGTTTTTATAATTGTAATAAACCTGATTTTTACTATAGTAACTTTTCAGTTCATTTCATTTTATCACCCAGCCAGTGGATTCTTGAACTCGTTTGTAGTAGCTGTGTTATTTATACACTTGTGCAAGCCCGTAGAAAGCTTCTTAAAGGTGTACATACATACTCATCTACAACATTGTAAAATTAGTAATTGCAACTCCATATCAAAATGCCAGAACTGAAAACTCCAAGTCCCAAAACTCAGGAAAACATGATCAAAAATGTAGAAGAATGGCAAATATCAAACATTGCTCTTCTCCCTTAAACTTTTTTTTTCTGATGGGAGTAAGCTCCCCCTGCACCCTCATTGCCTCTCAACCCTACATATTTACATATACCAGCTCAGACAGTGGCAGACCTTAGTAACAAAGGGAATATTCTGAGAATTGGCAATCTCAGAATTAGTATATTTAAGCCCGGCAGGACCTTGTGCTCTAGTAAAAAAAAAAAAAACAAATGGCAAAAAGTGGCAAATTCCTTCTGTACTATTCTCTCTTTCTACTTTCAGGAAAGTGAAAACAACTTAAATATCTTATCTCCAAGCAACATTAAGGAATGTAGCAAACTATCTTTTTAATTTACGTTAATTTTAATACTTTGTTAACTCGGTAGGTGGGCTGGTCCTTGGACACTTTTCAGTAACAACTAGGATGCAATAACACCAATAGTTACAAAGCAATTACATCATATATCATACAGTGCAAGATTCACTCAACTATACTACACAAGTACATCAAAAAGTACCTTGAACAAACATACTACTGTGAAATCATGCTTCATTTAAGTGAACACTGAATAAGTCACAAGTCTTCACAGTACAGAGGAAATTCATGTTTATATTAACAAGACTGCAGAGAACATATTTAATAAGTGATAAAATATTTTTCAATGACTACATGAAATTAAAAAAAGCCACCTACAGTGATAGTTATGAAAGTTACTTTTTACATACATACACAAAGGGCTGGGCAGACAAGTGCTCTGGATTATGTGGAACGTGCCACATTCAGCCTCT
Organism: Protopterus annectens; assembly: GCF_019279795.1. Taxonomy (NCBI): domain Eukaryota; kingdom Metazoa; phylum Chordata; order Ceratodontiformes; family Protopteridae; genus Protopterus; species Protopterus annectens. Next base: position 508,583,041 of record NC_056733.1, on the reverse strand, counting down.
AACGTGCATACTGTTCCACTGTTCCACACTGAACAGCTTTGGCTCTGCTACACGAGTTTTGATTGGTTAGTAAACCGCAATTACTGCCAACTGGTATTGTGGTAAAAAAATCTAATCAAATAATCACTCCGCTGTTCTGCGCTGAACAGCACCGGCTGTGCTACAAGGTTTTTGATTGGCTCATACACCGCAATTACAACCAATCACAATCGCTGCATATGAGCCAATCAACTAAGTGTAACTGAGGACGGGAGCCAATAAGAGCTCTCAAATACTTACCCAATCACACACTGGCAATGGTTTTCATGCCAGAACATTGCCTCCAAAAATGCCGTCGGGATGCAGTCAGGATTCAGGAAGTATCCTTCTTGGAGAAACCGAAACTTGCTGTTCGTGCCATGGATCATTGGAAGAGAAGCCAGGAAGCATTCTTTGCCGTCTGGTGTGTGGAAGGATGGTACAGCACAAAACGAGAGCCTGCAGACTTTCAGGGAGCTGGCCAGCTGGGGACTGAGTGTGCATCTGTTCCAAAAGGCTGAGGTTTATTTTTGCTGGAGCCTGGAAGTGGTGCGGTGAAACTTGGAGGATTTTTGCTTTTGCTGTGGACTGTGGGAGGTGCATCTGCTTACTGTGTAGAGATAAGTATGGGTTAGAAATGTATGTAAGTATGTGTGTGTTAGAAATAAAGCTGGTGGGTATGCAGGCTGGGTGTGTGTTAGAAATAAAGCTGGTAGGTATGCAGGCTGGGTGTGTGTGAGAAATAATGCTGGTGGGTATGCAGGCTGTGCATGTGTGTTACAAATAATGCCGGTGGGTATGCAGGCTGCGCATGTGTGTGTGTTAGAAATAATGCTGGTGGGTATGCAGGCTGTGCGCGTGTGTGTTAGAAATTATGCTGGTGGGTATGCAGGGTATGCAGGCTGTGTGTGTGTGTTAAAATAATGCTGGTGGGTATGCATTGTGTGTGTGTGTGTGTGTGTGTGTGTGTGTGTGTGTGTGTGCTAGAAATAATGTTGGTGGGTATGCAGGCTGGGTGTGTGTTAGAAATAATACTGGTAGGTATGGAGGCTGTGTGTGTGTGTGTGTGAAATAATGTTGGTGGGTATGCAGGCTGGGTGTGTGTGTTAGAAATAATGCTGGTGGGTATGCAGGCTGTGTGTGTTAGAAATAATGCTGGTGGGTATGAGGGGGATGTGTGTGTGTGAGCAGCCCGATGTACAGATGCTGAGACTGATGGATTACTTTCTGTTCTGCAGATACATAATAGTGACACTAGCCAGAATGTCTGGATAAGAGCAAATGCAATGGTACAGATGTTGTACCTAAAATTAAAAATAAGGGGTTTTCCTTAGTGGTAACTTTATTATAGCAAAAATATTTCTGGAGTGATGTTTGGCCTTGGTCATAACATAAGATGTGCTGACCTGATACACTTATCAGTTAACTTGGGATTAAAAAAATATACATATTTATAATGCATTGTGACACATGGAAGTTTGTATTGCTCAGACGATAAAGATTATTATCTCTTAGTCCTTTGCTTAAGGTTAAAATTGGCAAGCTGCAATATTCTTTGTCTTTTAGAAAATGCATGTACAAAAGTCTCGTTCTAACAGCTTTCTATGTTTGTAAGTGCAATACTTAAAATGTATCCATATTAGCTTGGTTTGCTGCTCATAACATTTCAGTTTGTCAGAGCAATTAATGGCTGTACAGTTTACAGTTACTGTATGTTAAGAGACATTTGAGTTTCAGAAAGCATATCCTTTACAAATTGCATGCAAAAATCCTATTCTAACAGCTTTCTGTGTTTATAAGAGTAATATTTGAAACGTATCCCTGTTAGCTAAGTCTCTGCTCTATTTTTTGGTTTGCTGCTCATAAATGTGTTTGTCTGGGAAATTATCCTGTGTTTGATTAACATCACTGTACGTTAAGAAGCATTTTGGTTTCAGATTTCGTATTCTTTAAACATACATGTACGAAAGTCCTGTTCTAACAGCTTTCCAGGTTTAAGAGCAATACTTAACATGTATCCCTATTAGCCAGGTTTTTGCTCTATATTTTTTGGTTTGTTGCTCGTAACAGTTCTGTTCGTCTGGGAAATTATGCTGCCTAGTTTAAAGTCCTATCAAGAGGCATTTGAATTTCAGCTTTCATATCATTTAGAAAATGCATATACACACTTCCTGTTGTAACAGCTTTCCAGGTTTATAAGAGCAATATTTGTGTGTCCCTCTTTTGTGCCTTTGTCCGCAAAGTATAAAGCTTTGTACAAATTTCTTGTCCTAACAGGTTGAGAGGTAAGGTTTATTTTGCTTGTTGCACTGCTTTTACAATGCATGCTCATAATAGCAAGTCCTAAGACCCTATGATTTTTTTTGTCTTGTCAGATGTTTGGACAGCAATTGATGTAACAATTTTCCTGATGGTTGTTTGGGTTACTACTGGCTTGTCCTCAGAGTATATCTATTTCACTGTATAGGCATGCTAATTTTCATGAAGGATGTTACAAAATGGTTATAGGTATCTGGGTTTGTTTTGCAATTTTATTAAAAGTAATGCAGTGTATCTTGTGTTCTCTCATGAATGCAATATGGTCACTTACATGTTGGAAAAGGGCAGCTACTATGCCTTCATTATATTTTAAATGCTGAAAACAGACTAGCGAAACTTGGTTTGGCAGGCTAGAAGTGTTTTGATACATAGGCAGGCTATAAGTGCATTAATGCTGGTGCTGGAAATATTTTTATGGAAGACTTTCAGGATTTGTTTTGTTAACTGTGCACTAGACAATTAAAATGGTCTATTCTGTTAATGTCTCAGTATTCATTAATACTTTTAGTGCATCTAGGTTTGCCCCTATTTTTAGAGCTATATTGGTGTCTTTTGGAGAAAATGTCATGCATGTAACTTGACAGTTATGCAGTTCTACTTCTGAAAATGTTTAAAGCACATTCTGTTATCACTGCCTCAGGGTAATGGTAACAATATCTTGTAGCACATTCATGCCAGTATTACTGCAGCCATCGTATAAAATGTTTTGCAGTTATTGTGCTATTTGGATTTTAAAGTACAATATTGGGATTTCTTGATGTACAACTGTTTGGGATATGTGATTTGTTTTTTGGTGGTTAAAGATGTCAGAGTTTACATTCTTTTGTCGTAACTGTTTACGACATGTCTGAAATGTCACATTCTTGTAAGTACCAAGTGCCGTACTTCAACTTTTCAAGGCACCTTTATCAGGTGCACACCAGGGTGCAGGACAGGACTAGAACATTTCTGAAGTGGTGCAGGTATTAATGTCCTGATGTAGTGTATGCATGTCATGGTAAGGTTGGAAGTGTTTTGCAAGTAGATTAAGCTGGGTATGTTTATCCCTAACATGAATTTTGAGGTCAAGAGTGCTTTGATCATACTGAAAATGTGATTTTGCAATGAATCTCTCTTCCTTCTTTAACACTGGTTAGGTGAGCAAGTAAGCACCAGAGGATTGCAAGTGTTCTCGTCGAAGCAAGGGAGTGAGTACAGTGATCATGCAGGCCTTTATAGTTAGCAAAAGGAGTAGAGATGAGCAGGAGAAGGTGCAAAGACCAGACATTTCCAGTGATGTGGGTAGGTTGAGGGCCTGTTGCCCCATATCTTAGATGCTCAGGAGATGGTTCTTCTTTCTTTTTTCTGCAGTACAGCCCTATCTCTTTTCTGTGTTCAGTAACACCACTGTTTTACAAACCTAGGTAAAGACTCCCCAGATTAATGAGGACAGGGATATGGCTATAGACAGCACTCCAAAGAAGAGGAGATACACAATTTTTCAGTCAAGCTGGGCAACTGCCTTCAACTGGCTTTCTGTGAGTAGGAGCAGAGTGAAATATGCTTAATGCAAGACCTGTAACACAGACTTCATAATCCATCATGGTGGCCAATATGATCTGCAACAACATGCCAACAGTGAGAAACACATAACTGCAAACATTCAGCTGGATGGACTATGGCACACTTCTTTGGACCTCAGAGTTTAGCAAGTACAAAGGTGGTTGAGGCAGAGTTTGGCTTTGTGTTGCTCCTTGCAAAACACAACTTTTCATTGGCAGCAGAACACATTCTGAAATTTATGAAGAAATGTGGAGAGAATCAAGATGTTCTCAGGAAAATGACATGTGGAGCAACGAAGGCAGCCTGTATTGCACGGGATGTTCTAGGACCTCATTACCAGAATGACGCTGCTGCCACCTGCCAGAAATCACCATTCTGTGTGTATATGGACCAAAGCACATTCATGGGTGATGAAAAACTGTTGGTAATCCTTGTTGGTTGCCTTGATGAAAAGGCAGGCAAAAATGTTATAAGACTCCTTAATATGCCAGAATGTGCGTCAGGAACTGGACAAGCATTGTTTGATGCTTTAATACCCACTCTGACACAATTTAACATTCCAGTTTCCAACACTGTGGCCTTTTCTTCAGACAATGCTGCCTCAATGAATGGCAAACACAATTCTGTTTTATCTCGTTTAAAGGAGGTGAAGCCTACCATTGTAAATGTGGGGTGTCTATGCCACCTGGCAGATCTACGTAGTAAGGCCGCTGTAAAAGCACTACAGTCACCAGTTGAAGAACTTATATCTGATGTGTACTGTTATTTCAGTTCCAGTGCACAAAGACAACAAAAACTGCAAGGATTTGCTTTATCCACAGACACTGACCCCCTCAAGATTATTAGACATGCACCTATTAGATGGCTGAGTCTGGGGAAGGTAATTAAGTGAACCCTGGCCATGTGGCGAACTCTGAATTTGTATTTTTTGTCTTTGGAGCCACGGTCTACTAAGAATGACTTTATCTCTAAACGCCTACAGAGTCATTAAGTGCATATGATTTTTATGTTTCTTAAGTATGCACTGGAACCTTAATTGGAGTTCAACATTCAGCTTCAAAGCAGAGAAAGTCAGCTTCTAACACTGCATGCCACTGTGCATAAACTCCTTCAGCAGTATGCTGGCAGATTCCTCAGACCTGCAGCTGCTGTCAGACTAATCAAACAAGGTGATGTCTCAGTGTTGACTGACTACCTCTTTTCTGCCAAACAGTGAGCTGCGCATTGGCTATAAAGTTAAACAGTACATGAGTAGCCATGAGGAGGACATTGCTGGCACAGTTACTGAATTTAACTTTTATAAAAAAAGTTACCGCATTCTATGCTGCAGTGCTGCAGAAAATCCTTAAAAAGTTTCCCATGCAGGACCACTTAATTAAAGATGCTGCATTCTTTATTAATCATGCCAAAAAATCGAATAGTTCTTCTGGACTTGCCAGGGATGTTGGTTTCCGTCTGGGTGTCTGTGAAAATGAAGCTGAGGCTGAACATTAACTGATGAGTTTACCCAGTACCTGACAGGTCCACTCATGTGTATCAAAGTACTGGGGACACCTTCTGAGGGACCTCTGCGTTAATGGGAAACTGCCATTCTTTAAGCAGCTTATGATGACTCTACTTTGCCTGCCAGATTCAAACACAAGCTGAGAGAGCATTTAGCATGGTGCGAAAAGTGAAACTGAACTGCGACAGTCTCTCAGTGTATTAGCAGTGGAAATAAATGAAGAACTGGACTGCTGTGATCTTAAAAGTACAGTTTTGTACCTACCATAAATGTAGATGTTCGAGGATCCCATTGCTGCAGTCCTTACTATTGGGTATAGTCCGCATCCAGTCGGCCCGAATACCAGAGTATAAGGCTGACGTCGGTCAGGGCGCATTAGACTGACGTCAGTACGTCAGGGTACTAATGCGCATGACCGACGCCATATCCTCAGTCTTTTCTTGCCCCAGATGTCAGAAGACCCTAAAAAGACAAGGCCCAAAATACCTGCACCAAAAATATGTACAATATATACAAGAATATATATATAAAAAATATAGCATGAAACCTCACCTACACAACCACCCCTAAACACAGAGGGGAAGGAGGGAGGGTAAATTGGACTGCAGCAATGGGATCCTCGAACATCTACATTTATGGTAGGTACAAAACTGTACTATGTTCTTCGTTCCCCATTGCTGCAGTCCTTACTATTGGGTAGAATCCCAAAGCAGAGGTAAGGGAGGCTGGCAAATCATAAAGAAGCAGGAGCTGACAACATGCCTTGCAAAACAGCTGTGGCAAAACCAGCCCTAGACTTAGAGTAGATAGGAAGGTGATAATGCTTAGAGAAAGTATGCACTGAACTCCAAGTAGCTGCTTCCAAAATATCCTTAGTTGCCACCCCCCTTAGAAATGCTGTTGTAGTGGCAGCAGCCCTAGTGGAATGAGGCCTAATTCCAGCTGGAATCTCCTTGCCATGATGGAAATAACAAAATGCAATGCAAAAGCCAATCCACCTAGAAATAGTTTGTTTTGACACAGGCTTGCCCTGCGAACTCAAAGCAAAAGAAACAAACAACTGCTGAGACTGCCTAAAATCCTTAGTCCTGCTTAAATAATAACGCAATTGCCTGTGTACATCTAAAGTGTGCAAAATCTTTTCCCCTTTATCTTGGGGGTCTGCATAAAAAGTAGGCAAATGAATAGTCTGGTTTAAAGCTACACTAGAAACCACTTTAGGCATAAAGGAAGGATTAGTACGTAATGATACCCTATCCTTATGAAAGATCAAAAATGGCTCTACTGCGATAAGGGCCTGCAATTCAGACACCCTTCTTGCAGAAGTAATAGCCAACAAAAAAGCAGTCTTCCATGACAAGTATTTCAACTCAGCAGTAGCCGCAGGCTCAAAAGGTTGTAGAGTAAGTTTTTCCAACACAAAATTGAGATCCCAAGCAGGAGTAGGAGCGCTACGTGGGGGTCTTATATTCTTTGCCCCTCGAAGAAACTGCTTGAACAAAGGATGCGAAAACAATGGTGGGTCACAATCATAGTGAGCTGAAATTGCTGCAGCATGAATTTTAATAGAAGAGAAGGACAAACCTTTGTCCAATAACTCAGTAAGGTATTGAAGAGCCGCACTCAAATTAGGCTCAGAAACCTGCAAATTCTTTGCTGTACTCCAAAATAAAAATCTCTTCCATTTGTCTGCGTACACTTTCCTTGTACTAGGTCTTCTAGCTTCCATAATCACATTTAAAACTTGTTGAGGAAGTTGAGACCTGCTGTGTTTCAACACAGAATATGCCAGGCTGTTAGATGAAGAGAGTGAAGCTTGACATTGAGAAGATGACCATCCTGCTGAGATAACAGATGAGGAATCAGAGGCAAAGGCCATGGAGGCTTCCTTACCAGACTCCGTAGTAGTGGGTACCAGTGTTGCCGAGGCCAATCTGGAGCTATCAAAATCATCCTTGGCCTGTCTTGTCTGACCTTTAATAGTACCTTTGGAAGAAGAGGTAGAGGAGGAAAGGCATACACATGAAGCTTTTTCCAACTGAAAGACAGAGCATCCACTTTCCAAGCTGTGTGATGAAACCCCTTTGTGCAATACTGTGGCAGCTGGTGGTTTAGTGGAGAAGCGAACAGATCTATGTCTGGAGTTCCCCATGACACTGTCAATTTTTGAAATACATGAAGATCCAGTTTCCACTCGTGGGGATCCATGATTTGTCTGCTTAACACATCTGCTAAGGAGTTCTGTGCTCCTGGCAGAAACCTTGCCTGAAGAGTTAGTTGCAAGCTTAGCGCAGTCTCCCATAAAATCATTGCTTGCCTGCATAGAGGATAAGAATGTGTTCCCCCTTGCTTGTTGATGTACCACATGACAGTTGTGTTGTCTGTTAGAATCAACACCTGCCCTGGAAGAAGTAACTCCTTGAAAGCTATTAATGCAAACTGGACTGCTAACATCTCCTTCATGTTGATATGTAGATGCAGTAGTCTGGCAGGCCACTTGTCTTGTATCCATTTTCCATTTAGATGAGCTCCCCAAGCAATGTCCGAGGCATCTGTCGTTAAAATCTGACTCGCCTCTGGCCGGGTCACAGAGAGTCCCTTGTTTAGGTGACATTCCTGAGCCCACCACAAAAATTCTTTTTGAAGGCAAGGTATTATTTGAATGACAGTGTCCAAATCCTGGCAGTGCTGTGTCCATACATTTTGAGATACCATTGTAGCTTCCTCATATGCAGTTTGGCATTGGGAAGCACCAGAATACAAGATGCCATGAACCCTAATGCTTGAAGGACTGTCCTTGCAGTCAGCACGGACTGATGAGATAGTTGATGGAAGTAAAGTGATAGACTCTGTTGTTTGTCCGGGGTTAAAAAGGCCATCTGGGCTGCTGTATTCAGTCTCACACCCAGAAAGCACATGTTTTGAGAGGGTACTAGACTGGACTTTATTTCGTTCACAGAATACCCTAGGCATCTTAGCACTGCTATAACATGTTCCAGATGCTGTACAAGGTCTTCTTTTTCTTGAGCCAGAATCAGGCAGTCGTCCAAGTAAGGATAGATGTGAATTCCTTGAAGCCTGAAGTAAGCTATCACTGGAGCCAGAACCTTTGTGAATACTCTGGGCGCAGTAGATAAGCCAAAGGGCAATGCAGAGAACTGATAATGAGAATTTCCAGCTCGAAACCGCAGATACTTCCTGCAACTTAGCCTTATAGGCACATGAAGGTAAGCTTCCTTGAGATCTAGAGTTACCATCCAGTGATCTTTGCCCAGCAGAGGTAGAAGCTGTTGCAACGTCAACATCTTGAACTTGGGAATGTCCAGAAAAGTGTTGAGGAGACACAAATCCAAAATTGGTCTCCACGTGTTCCCTTTCTTTGGTACTAGGAACAGGCGAGAATAAAATCCTAGGCCCCTTTCTGATACAGGGACTGGCTGAATGGCCCCTATCTGGAGTAATTGAGAAACTTGCTTGTGAGCCTCTTTTCTTTGTGGAGGAGGAACGTCTGGCATGCCTTTGAAAGGGGGCATTGTATGGAAATAAAATCTGTAACCGTGGTGAATGATATCCAACACCCATTTGTCTTGAGTAATTAAATCCCAATTTTCTTTGAAAAGAGACAGTCTTCCTCCCAAAGGAGCTGCCAGACGGGAATCTACTGGCAGCTGAAAAGACAGGTCATTGGGCCTGTTTACGAAAGGACTGACCCCTGCCCTCACCAGAAGTCTGAGCAGGTGAACTCCCTGTTCTAGGCCTAAAAGAACCTTGAGCCCTGCCCCTACCACGTCTAGACGTACCTCTAGACTGGGAATCATAAGCAGGATATGTCCACCCCTTAGCCGGCCAATTTCTACTAAATTTCGGGGGCTGCACCTGCAAAAAATCCTTAACAGTTTGCATAGACTTAGCTTTGTCCTCCATTTTCTTTAAAACTGCTTCCACAGGCGATCCAAACAACACATCAGACTGTAAAGGAGCATCCAAAATCCTCGTCTTAACATGCTCAGCTAAATTCTGATCCTTCAACCAGGCATGCCTGCGAAGAACAGAACTAGTAGCGGCCACCCTCGAGGAGGCCTGTACAGCATCAAAACCACATTGCAAAGAATGCTTACCCACTTGTTCAGACACATGAACCAAATCCAGCAACTCTTTACACTCAATACCTCCCGCCAAAGCATCCACCTTAGATTTCAATTGTGAAAGGAGGTAATTCTGATATTTTAGCATGTGAAACTGACAATTCAATTCTCTCATGGCTAGAGTGGAAGAAGTATACACTTTCTTTCCCCACCTATCCAAAGCCCTTGCCTCTTTATCAGTGGGAACAGGATTTTTAACCACAGAAGCTTTAACAACTTTAGGCCCTTGAGAAATAGTTTCTGGGTCTGCCCTAGGACTCTTAAACAAATACTTATGAGCTTCGGGCACCCTATAATACCTATCAGGCTTAACAGGAGCAGGAGGCAAAAAGTCAGGGTTCAGGGAAGCCTCTGCAAAAACATCTTCCACCACATTCAACACAGGAGGAATAGCTAAGGGCCTATGCTGGGGTAGAAACAAGAATTCCCTAAGCCTTTTCCTGGAATCAGAGTAGTCCTGGCCTTCCCATTTAAAGTGCTCCCTCATGGAATGCAGAGTCTCTGAAAATGAGAAATCCTCAGGAGGAGTAGCTGTAGGAGTGGAATCATCCACATCAGAATCAGAATAAGTAGGATATTCCTGCAAGTCTTCCGCAGAAGACCCTGAAGCCTCTGAACACTGTTCAAAACTATCAAACTCTGGTTCCACCCTAGGCCTCTTATCAGGCGGGGGCATAGAACCTCTAATCATAGTAATCAAATCTTCTGCCATTTTAAGCATATGTTTCTTAGGTACAGAACCCGAAATGCTAGGAGAAGCCCCCACTGAAGCTAAACTAGGCCTACCTCTCAAAGAAGGTTTGGCAACAGAAGGAGAGGCTCTAACTACCTTGGGAAGAGAGGGAAGAACAGTCACCTGAGAAGCCCCTTCAGCCTGGCCTACCTCCTGAGAAGGCACATCCTGTAACAGTAAAGTTTCTGCCTGGGACTCCATGGAAACTCCTGGCAAAACCTCAGGCTCCACTGAGCCTCCTAAAGAACCGACGTCCGGGACTGCCGGTTCATCAACCCTAGGCTTCGCTGTTTTGTCCTTGCGCTTCTTGGACGAAGCGGCGCTCGGAGCATCCGACGGCATTTTATAATTGCAACGCTTCCCAAACACTAACCTGGCACAGTCTAACCTCCTCTTAATAGTGCGTTTGTTAAACCTAGCACAAGAGCGGCAACCAACAACGTCGTGCTCAGGCCGTAAACAAGGTATACACAAGGTATGGTAATCCCTATGAGGTATCTGTTTCCCACAAGAAATACAGTTATTCACTTTTTCTGACATCCGGTAAAATACTGAGGCAAGAAAAAACAAAAATGTTCCCCAACGGGGTACTTAGCCAACTCTGTTTCGGTCTGAAACTCCGGTTTCGGAAAGATTTCAGAACGCCAACCTGCACTCGCAAAACTGCTTCTGCATCGGACCACGCGGCAAAAAAGACTGAGGATATGGCGTCGGTCATGCGCATTAGTACCCTGACGTACTGACGTCAGTCTAATGCGCCCTGACCGACGTCAGCCTTATACTCTGGTATTCGGGCCGACTGGATGCGGACTATACCCAATAGTAAGGACTGCAGCAATGGGGAACGAAGAACATCTGCCAAAACATGTGTTAGATGCTGCTAAGAAAGCCACTGCAGCATACAATAAGTGTGCATCTGGTGTATCTAATGTACAATGATGTGTAGTGCAAGGCCAGCATCCTAACAGGTCTGTTTAGAGAATTAAAATGTAGCAAGTGGATTAGTGACAATGTGATTTTACTTTTGATTTGTACATAACTACTGTTTATCTACTTATGGTATGGTAATGGTATTGCAGCTTGTAAAATAAAAGTTTTATATCTGAATCAAGTGTCCCGTATTGAATTTTACAAATGTTCTAGACCCCATGGCAATGGCATGTTTTGCGCAGTGCAAAAATAGGGTGTTCCACATTTTGACTGATTGTCACACATTGGTAGGGTGTGTGTTCCACACTGGCCTCTTAAAAGGTTGAAACCTATGACAAAGGGGGATGCACTACCTATGCAGAGAGCTGCACAGCTGCAGGTGGTATTGTTAGGATTTGTTCACAGGTTAGGTGTCCTTGGCCTTTGTCTTTAAAGCATGTGCATTTAAATGTGGTTTCTAGATGTTGTGTAACTTTACTATAAAAACAACTTACTACATCAATACGAAAGAATTGTTGAGGAATAAATAAAAATTCTGGATCCAAAGTTTACAGTTTAATACTGAATTGGTTTCTAGCAAAAGAATTCCAAAGCAACTGCAGTGGAAGCAACTTGTACTGAAAATTATACTTTCGTACTTCCCAAGTCAAAACTCTTGAAAGCAGACATTTATTTCCTAATGCAGATTTTATTTCTTCACTTCTGATGTCATGCAGTGTCTGAAAGGACAAAAAATGAGAGATATATTGCAGATGTGGTTCAGACAGCCTCAGTGTAGTTTATATTCAGACTGAGTTCTCTGAAGAACTATGTACCACGTGGTGTGTGATATAACAGGAAAGAAATTTGAGATAACACGGACTTTACAGCTAATAAGAATTTTCTCAAATACCTTATTTAGAAAGGTGAACAATGCAATATTGTCTAGGTGGTAACTAGGCAGACATTTAATGTTCTGCATGCAGTTCAGGTACAAAACAGAATGCTCAGGTAGTCAGTTTAATGGCTCACCAAGTGGCATCTCTCTCTCTCTCTCTCTCTCTCCTGGTTTTAATTGCAGTATGTGTCTAAATTTTAATAAAGTCTGCTGTATTGAAATAAGTGATTCTGAAGACAATGTTTAGCATGAACGTGTTACCCTTCCATACAGCAATGCAGCATGAACAGTGATCATGTGGTGGACAAACAAGCATCCATGGAAGAAAGGTGCATCTTATGTTTAAACATGACAAGGGAACCCTGACTGAGCAAGTCCACAATAGTACCAAGTTTTTTTTCTACATAGTTTCTTGATGGTGAAAGTATTTTTGCCTAGTAGTAAGTAGCACGTTCATGTCATTAATGAGTTACTGGCAATGAGTTTGGAAGGAGAGTTTTACTTAGGTAGCATGACTTCCATGCATTGATATGATGCATAATAAAATATTTGACTTTAGATGTAATCTATGGGAGGGCAGGAATTTCAACTTACCTTCTTATATTTGGCTGGAGTCAGACTGCTGAGAACATATGTCTTGCAAAAGTCAATAAAAGTGAGTGAAGAAAAATGTTAGTGCATGGAACTGAGTATTTCTAAACAGACAATGGTGTGCCACCAACCCCACATCAGCTTATGAAGATGGGGAATGATAGTCACAAAAATTCACAGGTTCAAAGTTGTGTACTAGGCTAATGGCCATGGAGCCTTTACAAGCCTAGTCCATAGGATTACCCAGACATTGTGCCACCCGACGTTAGTTCCCAGTGTCTGTCGAGTAAAGCCATTGGAGTGATCCCTGGGGTGAATTTCTGTTTTCCATCCACTCATCAAGATTTCTCTTGAAGAGGGCCAGTGACGTTCTCTACCTGACATGTATGGGAAGTCTATACCATAGCATAGGCAGTCTCTGGATTATGAACCTGTCCCTTCAGCATGTTCTGTTGATTGTGGTAATGAGGTTGAGGTCTCTGGAGCATGTGTGGTGCAGGGGGATTGGGATTACTTTAGATGCAGCATTTCTAATAGAGCTGGGTCAGACATGGCTTTCTAAGTCAAGCAGAGATCACCTCTAAGTAGGCGATATGAGACAGAGAACAGCTGCAGTTTTTTGAGTCTGTCCATATAGGACAAATGTTTAAGGCCTAGGATCCTCTTTGTGAGGTACTTTTGCGGCCTCTCCGGTTGTTGCAGGTGTTTAGTGAGGTACATGTCAAATGGGGCATTGTACCCTATCACTGGCCTAATGAGGGAAGAGTAGAGGGAGACAATGACCTCCTCCTTCCTGGATGCAAAACCCTAAATAATGAGATGTGCCAAATAGAAGAACTTCCTGACCACAGTGGCAATGTGGTGGTCAAAAGAGAGGTTGCTGTCAACCTGCATTCCCAGATCTCTTCTAATGCCTTCTGTGTTCAGTGGACTACTATCAATGTGGTAATTCATGGGAACCGGGTTTTTCCCAAAGGGGATGACGTCACTTTTTTTGGCATCGAGCTTAAGGCCATAGTTCTGACACCAGTCATTGGTCTCTGTGAGGCCTTTCTGAAGGAAGTCAACATCACTTGGGGAGTTAATAATAGTCCCCAACTTGCAATCATTTGCGAACTTTGTCAGCCAGAGTCTCTTCATGTTGGCCTGGACTTCAGAGAAGTAGACACCAAACAGGACAGGACCCAGGACCGAACCCTGTGGGACTCCCCTCATGATTGGTTGGCAGTCTGACTTGGAGTCAGCTGCTTTCACACTGTGGGTTCTAACTGTGGGCCAGTCTGCAACCAACCTAATGTTATAGGTGTTGACGCCTAGCTTAGTGAGTTTTTCTATGATTCCTGAGTGGGGAATGGTATCAAAGGCCTTGGCCAGATCAAGGTAGGCTGTATGAACCACAGATTTGCTGTATCCAGGACGGTTTGTAAGCTTCTGAGCCCCCCAAACCTTTCTGTGTTGAAGGGAAGCCTTCTATCTTATCAGTGGGAGTGAACTGGCACCTCACCTGTGTGACCTGTTCAATCACAGCCTCACCTCAGGCTTTGTCCCTACCGAATGGCGCACTGCTACAGTCATCCCCCTCCACAAAGGAGGAGCGACTACAGACTCTGGGAACTATTGCCCCATTAGCCTGACAAGTCTGATATGCAAAGCTATGGAACGCATCATCATGGACCTAATAAACAAGGATATAGGGAATCTCCAAACCCTGGATTCCACACAGTTTGGTTTTGTGAAGGGTAGATCATGCCTGCTCAACTTGGTCAGCTTCTTTGAGTCAGTCACCACAGCTGTGGATGAAGACAAGGTAGTTCATACAGCCTACCTTGATCTGGCCAAGGCCTTTGATACCATTCCCCACTCAGGAATCATAGAAAAACTCACTAAGCTAGGTGTCAACACCTATAACATTAGGTGGGTTGCAGACTGGCCCACAGTTAGAACCCACAGTGTGAAAGCAGCTGACTCAAAGTCAGACTGCCAACCAGTCATGAGGGGAGTCCCACAGGGTTCGGTCCTGGGTCCTGTCCTGTTTGGTATCTACTTCTCTGAAGTCCAGGCCAACATGAAGAGACTCTGGCTGACAAAGTTCGCAAATGATTGCAAGTTGGGGGCAATTATTAACTCCCCAAGTGATGTTGACTTCCTTCAGAAAGGCCTCACAGAGACCAACGACTGGTGTCAGAACTATGGCCATAAGCTCGATGCCAAAAAAATGTGACGTCATCACCTTTGGGAAAAACCCGGTTCCCATGAATTACCACATTGATAGTAGTCCACTGAACACATAAGGCATTAGAAGAGATCTGGGAATGCAGGTTGACAGCAACCTCTCTTTTGACCACCACATTGCCACTGTGGTCAGGAAGTTCTTCTATTTGGCACATCTCATTATTTAGGGTTTTGCATCCAGGAAGGAGGAGGTCATTGTCTCCCTCTACTCTTCCCATGCTGGGCAAGGAGTCTTGGCTGGTAACTTTGGACCTCAAAGAGGCATACCTGCATGTCCCAATCAGACAAAATTGCAGAAGATACCTCAGATTTCTTGCAGGTTCAACCCATTATCAATTCTCTGCATTGCCCTTTGGTTTATCTACTGCGCCCAGAGTATTCACGAAATGCCTGGCATCAGTAATTGCCTACTGCAGACTTCAAGGGATACAAATATACCCTTATTTGGACGACTGCCTGATCCAAGCGGACAGCAAGCACATTCTTCTGAAACATCTGGCTTATGTAATAATGTTATTAAACTCTCTAGGATACACAGTCAACAAAGAGAAATCAAGACCAATACCCTCTCGGAAGATAATTTTCCTGGGTGCCAATTTGGACACAAACACCCAGATGGACTACCTCACGCCAGAGAAGCTGGGGCAACTAATTCAATATTTCAGAACACTGGCAAATTGCACCAGGCTGACTGCAAGGAAAATCCTGCAGACTCTGGGATTCATGGCATCTTGCATCTTACTAATCCCATGTGCAAAGCTGCATATGAGAAAACTACAATGGTACCTAAAAAACATATGGTCTCAACACAGCCACAGTTTCGAAACAATAATACCACTAATTCCATGTCTGCAAAAGGAATTTCTGTGGTGGGCTCAAGCATGCCAAACAAACACAGGTCTTCCATTCAGCAAGCCTCAAGCAAATCAAGTCATCACAACAGACGCCTCGGACTACGCCTGGGGGGGCGCAAATAACAGACCGGTGCATTCAGGGCAAATGGTCCCAAAAAGAAAAGCACCTTCACATCAATCAAAAAGAAATGCTAGCAGTGATAAATGCTATTACAGCCTTCAAGGACCTTCTACAACCAGGTCAGCTATTGATAAGAACAGACAACACCACAGTTATGTGGTACATAAACAAGCAGGGAGGAACACATTCTTATCCCCTATGCAGACTGGCCATGTCACTTTGGAACATGGCCATGGACTTACAAATGGAACTAAAAGCACAGTACTTGCCAGGCAAGGAAAACACGCTGGCAGACAACCTAAGCAGGAATATGACAGATCCACACAAATGGAAGTTGCATCCAAAAGTTTTTACAGAAATAATCCAAGAATGGGGAAGGCCAGACATAGATCTCTTTGCCTCCCACAAAAATCATCAATTGACAAAATTCTGCTCAAGGATCTTCCATCCAAAAGCCTGGAGAGTGGACGCTCTCTCTTTCAGTTGGACATCAATGACAGTTTATGCCTTCCCACCTCTTCCTCTGCTGCCCAAAGTCCTATTGAAGACCAGAGCAGACAGACCAAAGATGATTCTCATTGCTCCGGACTGGCCAAGGCAACACTGGTACCCACTCCTGAGGAGCCTGACATTACAGAGTAGTAGCATACAGATTGTACACTTTACAGCCATTAGTATACAATAAGAGGGTATTCCCCCTTTTGGTTGAAAATACAAGTGTGCAAAATATACAATGAGTAGATAAGAACCTGGTAGAGCATTGCAAGATATTTCACAACTGAATAAGACTATATAAATGTTTAAATTTTCCATATATACATTCAAGCAAATATACATGTAAGAGTATACATCTATATATATATATATATATATCTATATATATATATATATATATGCATACACATGCATACACATATACGTGTATATATACACAAGCGCACACACACACACACACACACACACACACACACACACACACACACACACACACACACACACACACACACACACACACACACACACTCATATATAGGTTATTGCTCACACATGAATAGGTATAGTTAGATGGTGTTGTTTGTGTTGTCCAGGACATATGGGGTGTAGAAACAGAAAGTGGATGAGACTTCAGGGGGTCAATTACAATTGTATAGATGGTTGGTGAAGAGATATGTTTTAAGAAGGCTTTTGAAGGAGGGTGCATTGTTAACCAGCAAGTTGTGATTCACCATACTAAAGGCTTTCCTTAGATCAAGAAAAACTGCTCCAGTGAACAGTCCTTTCTCCACAATGGAATAAGTATGTGAATTATGCAGAAAACAGGCAGTTTATGCACTGCATGTAGATCAAAAGTCATACTTTTGTATATACTTAAGATGTCGGCTGTAGAAAAATCTTTCCCAAATCTTGGCAAATAGGCAAAGCTGAGGAACAATATGTTTGAAACCTGCAGCTGATAAGGAGGCAGGGAATTTTGGAAAAGATAAGATTAGGTTATGTTTAAAACTTAGTGAGGGGGACTACTTCAGTACTGAAAGTTAAAGATGTGTGACAGTGATGTACATATGAAAGAGGCATCCTGACTGAGCAACTTTGGGTGTATGTAGTGAAAGTAGGAACTGAAGATAAAGTGTGTATTCTTTAAGTGTTTTTCAGTTTTTTTTTTGTTTTTGGAATAACCTTTTTGAAAATGGACTGTAGGACAGTCCACAACTGACTAGAGTCTACCTAATCTGTTGGGAAATATGTTGGTGGGTAGTGCAAAAGGGTTTATAGAAGAAATTAGTTTAGTATTGACCCCTTCACTGACCTATTTTGGGGAGGGTTTGAGCTGGACTCTTTGGGAACAGTATGTTAGTGGCTAGACCTTTGACTGATGACAAGTGCTTTTTCTGGTTACCTAAATAAGTGGTTTGAAAGTTTCTGCAATATTCAGCTTTAACATCATTAGTGGTAAATCGGGAAGGTTAAGTTTTTGATGGTACTGAAAGCTGTCCATACTTAGGAGGTCATTTTCTAGTCTTTCCATGGACTGTTTCTTAGTTTTATGGACTTCCTAATGGGGGCAGTAATCCAGGGTATATGGCTACCTTAAATTTTGAAGAGAGTAAAATATTGCAAAAGCTGGACAAAGCAAACATTTGAACATGTATGTTCTACACAAACAAGTGCAAAGCACTTACTCATGGATATTTTATGAATGATGTATAACCTGCAATGGGCTATTACAGGAGCCAGGCACTTTGTCAGCGCACACTTAGAGCTGTTCACAACTCAAAGGGTAAATAAGAGAAATAAGCATCTTTTAAATCCAGAGTTACTAGAAAACTGAGAGGTTGAATGGTAGGTAACTGTAGAGAGAACATTTTGAGTTTTTGGGATTTTGATGTGAAGGTTTGGGGAAAAACTTCTAGAAGAGGTCACAGGCTCCTTCTTTCTTTGGCACCAGAAAAATTCTTGAATAAAACCCTTCCCCTATTTGATCTGGGGGGTAGAAGTTTTATAACTCCCCAAGACTATATCTGATCTAAGATAGGAGGAACAGGGAGGTTTCACTGGGGATGAATATAGGGGAATCCCTGAAGAGGAAGAAATTAATCTTACTGCCAGCCATAGCCTTTTTGAATGATTCTCAGAATCCAAGTGCATGAAGTTACCTAGCACCATAGTGGGAAGTGAAGTCCTAACTCTGTGAAAACTTTACTGGAATGGGGAGAGGGGAAAATTGATGGGGCATTCAGTCTGTCTGCTTTTTTAGACTGTCCTTTGTTTGGGAGGATCCATCCTTCTTTTAGAACATCCCTGCCATTGCTTTCTAAAATTGTGTTTGCCTGTGCCTTGATGGGATTCTTTACTCTGTTTCCTATAAAAGAAATCTAAACTGAATGGAAAATTTCTATTATATTCTGGCATGGGGAACTAAAACATTTAGGTAATCTTCAGAACTAACTTCGTCCTTTCATCAAATATTTTAAGGACCTCAGCACAGGAAGGTCCAAATAACGCATCTTGATCCAGAGGGGAATTCAGGAGCTCAGATTTGAGATCCTCTGGTAAATTATGAGAATGCAGTCCAGCAAATCTTCTCAACACTGACCTAGTGGCACCTGCTCTAGAAACAGCTTCAACCGTGTCATAAGAATAAATTATAGCATTTTGTTACCTGAGGCACAGAAGATGCTACAGAAATCAGAGATGTTTTCATCTCTGAAGAAGGAAAGTCAGCAGTTAACGTTTTTGTATTGTCAAAGGAAGCCAGAAGAAAAAGACATACAAGTATGACAATTAACTATTCTAAATAAGGTGAAAGTAGCATAAACTTTCTTTCCAAACCTATTAAATGTTTTTCTATCTTCATCAGGAGGCACAGGGTTAAGCTGTCATAAAGTGTTTGGCTGGTGATGGTTGCATCAGGGAAAATACTGCAGGATATGATCTAGGGCTTGATAAAAGATAAATTATATAAGGTTGCCCAGACTAACAGTTATCAGGCTTTCTAGGTGCAAGTGGATGACTGCCGGGCAATTTTCTGGCTGCAAGAAAAGAAGTCTATAAGTCTAGCAAAACAGGAAGAACAGTTGAGGGAAATCCACTTGCAGCAGAACAGTTTATCTTTGCTGGGCTCTGGTATTATTTTTTGTTCCCAGTGAAATAACTCATTCTGGCAACAGAATCAGAAGACAACTCCTCTGAGAGGAAGAAAATCTTTCCTAACAGTCAAATTCCCCGTTCTGTGGGGAAGGAACCTCAGAAACAATCTAATTTCTGTCCATTAGACAGAGAATCAGAATCTGACAGACACCAAAATCTTCTCCCTTTTAAATGAACAGTAGACTCAAGATATAAAGACTGAAATGGCTTTAAATAAACTTTTAACAAAACTCAGCCAATTACCTTTGACCCAGATGACCGGGACAAGGGTGAAGAAAAATGCCTAATTTTAAGTTTTATTTTACTGGGAGAAGCTCCAGAAAAAAATGTGTCCTGAAGAATGGTCCTTTCCACAGGAATCGAGCACCTCACAGCAGCCTCACAAAGGAACATTGCTATGTTCTACAATGTCAACAAAGAGGCTCTCTTTTGCCCAAAGATGAAAGCCTAACCGCTACAGAGTATATACTTGCCCTTGTATTTATATACTGTGCAGTAATCTACACTGCTGTATGGGAACTGTCTGCCTTACTGTCCCTGTTAAATCAAATATTATTGCTATTTTCACTTGTTTACCAAGCCATTTTTGCTCTTTTCACTGTAAGTATTTGCTGGTGTTTTTCACTGTTGCAAAGCCATCTATTCTGCTTGTTCTGGTTTTCCTGCCAAGCAGTGCTATAACAACTGATTTGTTAGCTGTTTAAAGCATTCTTTAGAGTCTCCTTGCTGATTTTCTGCTGCTTTAAACATTTTTTTAATGTCTTACTGCTATTTTTCTGCTGTGTTAAACATTTTCTAGTGGTTTCTGCTGAAACTAGGGTCGCTAGTAGCTATAGCACAGTCCAGATACACGTTTACTGCATCTGGGTCTGTTTGTAGTGGCTATTTGTTCTGAGCAAGGTTTCCAGGCCATCTTGGATTGGAAGGGGGCTTTTTGTACTCTAGTCAGAGGAGTCAGTTAATTGGAACCTGTCTGGCCTCTGGTGGTTGGTCTAGGGCTTGGAATAAGCATCCTCACTGGTCCTTTGGAACCTTTTTAAATGTTTTTTTCAAGTTTTTAGCTTCTGGTATTTAAGCTCCGCATTTGAGCAGAGTTTCTGCTTGTTTGCTTGTCATGCAGCACTGCGCACTCCTGTGCAATCGTGCACCATAACCGGACAGATTAATTTAACAGTTTTTTCCTTAGTTACAGCTGTAGCATATTGTGTAGCCCTCGTCCTTTTTACTTTCTCAGTCAAAAAACAGTAGTTGCAAACAGATACACCATAAAAGAATACCCCTAGAGGGGAAGGAGGGAGGGAAACCTGGACTGCAGCTGTATTAGCACTCGAACATCTACATTTATGGTAGGTACAAAACTGTATTATGTTCATCGTGCATACAGCTGCAGTCATAACAGATGGGTAGAATCCCAAAGCTAAGAAAGGGGTGGTAGGCACTAGGTGGAGCTAGGAGGAGCCAAAATGCCCTGCAAGACTGCAGTGGCAAAGCCTGCTCTAGACTTGGAGTATAACGGTAGGTTGTAGTGCTTAGAGAAGGTATGCACAGAACTCCAAGTGGCTGCTTCTAAAATATCCTTGGTAGGAACTCCTCTGAGGAAGGCTGCAGAGGTGGCTGTGGCCCTTGTGGAATGAGTTCTAATGCCTGTAGGTACAGTTTTGCCATGAAAGGAATAGCAAAAGCGTATGCAGTGGGCTATCCATTTTGAGATTGTCTGTTTGGATATTGACTTTCCTTGAGCTCCTACCGCATAGGCCACAAAAAGCTGTTCTGATTTTCTGAAAGGCTTTGTTCTGTCCAAATAATAATGCAGTTGTCTGTGGATGTCCAAGGAATGCAGTAATCTCTCCCCTTTGTTTTGAGGATTAGGATAAAAAGTAGGTAAATGTATGGCCTGATTTAAAGCTACCCTGGATACCACTTTAGGCATAAAGGACGGGTTGGTACGTAATGAAACTCTGTCCTGATGGAAGATGATGAAAGGCTGGACAGCCATAAGAGCCTGTAGTTCTGAAACTCTACGAGCTGAAGTGATAGCCAGAAGGAAAGCTGTTTTCCAGGACAAATATTGTAAATATGATGAGGCAGCTGGTTCAAAAGGGGGGCAAAGTCAGTTTTTCCAGAATGAAATTAAGATCCCAAGCAGGTATTGGTTGTTTTCTTGGAGGTCTTAAATTCTTAGCCCCTCTGAAGAACTGTCTTAATAGAGGGTGAGAGAATAAAGGTGGATCAGTGTTGTATTCTGCAGAAATGGCTGAGGCATGGATTTTGATGGAGGAGAACAAAAGTCCACTGCTTAGCAGTTCAGCCAAATATTGTAGTATTTGAGGTAAATTCAGTTTTCCAGGGCACTGGCCCTTTTTCTCATTCCAAACACAAAAACGTTTCCATTTTGCAGAGTAAGCTTTTCTAGTTGATGGCCTTCTGGCCTCCAAAATGACATCCTGCACCTCCTTGGAGAGCAGGGCCTGCTGTGATGCTAAGGAATCTTCCATGCGGCTAGATTGAGTGTCTTCAGCTGACTGTGAAGAGTTTTGAAGCTGTGCTGAGTCAGATGAAGAGGCATTAGAGGCAGGGTCCATGGTGGGGAATGCATCAAAGAAGTACTGCTAGTGAACTGAAACCTATTAAACTACCAAAAAAAAAAAAAAAAAAAAAAAGAATTATCCATCCACTGATCTCGAAAAGCCCTCTGTTCTGACAACAGCCTTCAACCTAGCATTATGGACAGTTGGACCACCCTTGTTTCTCCTGCCAACCTTGATGACTTGGGTCTCTTGAGGTAGCAGTTCCCTCATGTAGACAGACAACCCTCAACTAATAACTCACTCTAGTACAGGGAGTAAGATGTATCTACACCAAGAATCTTGAATCCATGCTCTCTCACACTCAAAATAGTAACAAAGAAGAGGATGTCAACACACCCACCACTACACATGCAGATAGTACACATCCAACACAAAAATCAACATACACAGATGTTCTTTCAAAACACCTAAGCAGACATCAGAGACCTCCAAAACACAAGACTGCTACAACTAACACAGTTCCCACAGCACCCATGAAACGTAGCAACACCACTGTCTTACCCACCAGGCCCGTAAGGCGTAACACTCAAAACCACATTTCTAGTCACTGGAGATTCAATAGTGAGACACAGTGATGACCCACTCACCAGGTTAGACAAGGAGAAAGTCACAGTTAGCAGGCTGTCTGGTGCCAGGATTCGACAGATCACGCATGCACTCAGGTCACTCAGCAACAAGTACCATTACTACTCTGGTAGCACAGTTCATGTTGGAGTGAACTACTTGAGATGTACCTCACTGGACTAAATGAAGAGAGACAGGATTGAGCTCTGAGTACGTGTCCCAGGCAGGTATGTATGTCACTAGCCTTTTTTTTCTGTAATAAACACCTTTATTGTATTAACAATTGTGACATAGGCAAATTTACATTTATACAAAAGTAATCAAACTGTATTAACAAACTATAACATTTTATTTCACATAAATTGCTATACATATATAACCTAAGCAACATTACATAAATTAATCAATTCCTGCCCCTTTTTCTTAAACAAGAATCATCTTTACTGAACCATCACTTACGACATAAGTAATTACACATTTATATAAATGAAAACAAACCACACCGATACAATTCTAACTGCAAGCATTTTACATTACAAACCATAATGACACACTCAAGTTCCAAACATTATACATCACTTACAGTCTACTCAGTCATTTTCAGTCAAACATTACATAGCTCACTTAAGTCCTGCGTTCTTTTAAACCTCATTCCTCCCTTGTATATATTATTCCCACAATTCCCATTTTTTCCAATGTAGTTTCCTCATACCCTTTTCTTAAGATCTCAAATCCAGCTGCTTTACCTCTGTTACTATATTCACTGCTTCTAATTTAGATGGTTTACATTTTGACTTCCATTTTTCTAGTAACTGCTTTTTTGGCAGCCACCATAATTACAAAAAGCAAGGCCTTACCATGTCTAGGCAATTCTAACTCTGTATCATAGCCAAGAAAAATCATCTCCCTCATCACACCAATCCGCCCACCAAGGATCTCTGACAGTGCACCCCACAGGGAATCCTTAAAGTCTGCCAACACAGTGCACTCCCTGAAAATATGTTCCCAAGTACCTCTTTCTTCCACATCAAACTTCCAACATTTGCTCTCTACAGGAGGAAAAATTCTCTGGAGTCTACTTGGGGTATAAAAATATCTATGCAAACATTTCCAAGCAAAAATCCTAAATCTTCCAGATTTTGTTGCATATTTGGGAGACAAACATATATACTCCCATTGTTTGTTTGTGAATTGCTTATCCAATCTCTCTTCCCAATCCTTTCTAACTTATTTTGATTGATTCTTATAATTATCATGCAATATTTTATATGCTCTACTAATTATTCCTTTTAATGGCAGCTTCTGTTCTAGATTCTACTAAAAACTCTACCAGTGCTGGTCTTTCACTTAGGACCCCCCCCCCCCTTTTCTTTCTTTTTGCCTATACTCTGACATCAATCCTTGATAAGGAAGCCAATCTATAACCTGCAGTCCAAATAAATTCTTGGCCTCTTTCCATTCTATTACCTTTCCCTCTCTAGTTGTTTGCTCCCAATACCCTGGATCTTTTCCCAGTTTTCTCCAATAAATTCCAGCCCCCTCTTACCTTTTGTCTGTATCCCTAATTGCAGTCATCCCTTTCAGCAGAATCTCCTTTCTTCATTCTCATGTTGGTTTAGTTCTTGGAATACTTTCTGCTTCTTTACAGATATAAAATTCTGTATCATTATTCTTATTCTCCTTAAAGGCCTGCATCTAAAATCCCATTCACTCCTTGTTTCTTGAGCATCACCCCCCCCCCCCCCCCGTTTCAACATCCTCCCTTTCCACTTTGAATTGTAGTTTTCTGCTTGTGCTATATACAGGAGCCATAACTGTGTAGCTCTGAAATAGCCTTCAAATTGGGTAACTCAATCCGCCCTGTTCTACTGGATGAATCAACTTATCCCACTTGACTCTTGCTGTCTTCCCGCCAAGATAAAGTCCTTCAGCTCATTATTAATTGCTATTCACAACTTCTCCTCTGGTTAATAAAAATATGCCTGACATGTGTACAAGGCTAAAGGGGCTAAAACATTTTGAGTGCTTGTATTTTACTATCCATACCCACATAACAAAGCTTCCATTTTCTCAGTTTTTGCATTATCTTTTTAGTCTCTTCTCACATATCCTAAAAGCTGCCGCATCAAAATCATTTTAATCCACTCAAATACTTAATTCTATCATGTCTCCATAAATACAGATATTGCTGAACCAATTCTTGTGTGGGTACATAATTTACCGCTATTGCCTTTGTTTTAGCTTCATTAATTTTGTATCCTGAAAAGTTTTGAAACTGCCTCAAAATGTTCCACAACACTGTAATGTCTCTTTCTAGTTTTGTCAGGTATAAAATAATTTCATCTGCACATACAACCAACTTGTCTTGACCACCATATCAATTATATCCTTGAATTTCTGAGTCCCTTATTTTCTTTGCCACTGGTTCTAAATATAATGCAAATATCAAAGGGGAAAGAGGACACTCCTACCTGGTTCCTCTGCTCAAACAGAAATTATCAGAGAGGATCCCGCCCACTTCAATTTTTGCTTCAGATTCCTCATATATCCTCCTAATCAACCTTATAATTTTTTCAGGAAATGCAAATTCCTCCACTACCCTTCTCAAACTCCCAGCTTACTCTGTCAAATGCCTTCTCTGCATCAAGACCCACCAACAATGACATCTTCTGACATTCTACTTTCCTCTGGACGAGTGTTCTGTTAATGTTGTCAAATGTTTGCCCCCCCTTCACAAAACCACACTGATCCTTATCTATAAATTTTGGCATTACCTTTGTCATTCTTTTAGCCATTATAGACATAACACTTTATAATTATAGTTTAGTATTGAAATGGGCCTGTATGAAGCTGGGCCTGATGGATCTGTACCCCTCTATAGGTATTACAGCTACTACTGTTTTCTTCTAAGATATTGGTACTTCTGCTCCTCTTAAAAAACTGTTAAACAAAACCTTCCAGATCTTTATCAGTTTTTCCCTCATATCTTCCAATCTTCCCCAGGAATACCATCTATTTCTTGGAATTTACCTGTAGATTGCTTTAAACATCAAAAATTTTATCTCATCTCCCTTCTATCCTAACCATTAGTAATTGAGCCTCATCTACCTGTAACCTTGGCATATTTAATTCTTCCATAAACATTTCCATTTGTATCTTGTCTTGATTTCCATATTTCTCTGCTTTACAGAGACTTCATAGAATTTCTGAAATATTTCTAATACTTCTACAGGATCTTGTTACCTTCCTTGTTATAGGCTCCCTAAGCTTGGCACCAGCCCTTTCAACTTTTTGTTGCCTGAGTTGTTATGCTAAAAGTTTTTGTGCTCTACTATTATTAAAAAAACAGTTCCTTAACAAATCTTTCTAAACTCGTGCATATTATCGATGTAATCCCTTATTATCCGCCTAGCATTCTGCAGTTGATCATAGGTAGGTACTAGGCTATCGGCCCAAGGGCCTACGTAAGCCTAGCTAGCAAGGTACCATAACTTACGCCACCCAAGAAAGTTATTTTCCTGTGCCACTGTCCAGCAGACACAGAAGTGATCCCCGGGGTGTATTTCTCATTTCCCATCCACTCATCAAGATTTTTTTTGAAGAGTGCTAATGAAGAACTTTGCTTGACGTAGATGGGTAGCTTGTTCCAGAGTATAGGAAGTCTCTGGGACAGGAATCTATCCCTCTAGCATGTCCTGTTTATTGTGGTGACAAGGTTTAGGTCCCTAGAGTGTGTATCTTGGAGGGATTGGGATTTCTTTAGGTGTAGCATGTCCAACAGCTCTAGGTCTGACATAGTTTTATATGTTAGGCAGAGATCACCTCGGAGTAGGCAATATGCTACGGAGTAAAGCTGGAGTTTTTTGAGGCGGTCAGTGTAGGGCATTTGTTTGTGGCCAGTAATCCTCTTTGTGAGGTACTTCTGCAGCCTTTCCAGCTGCTGCAGATGTCTTGTGAGGTACATTCCAAAAGGGGCGTTGTGCTCTATAATGGGTCTAATGAGTGACGAGTCGAGGGGAACAATGACTTCTTTTTTCCTGGATGAGAACCCTTTTATGATTAGGTGTGCTACGTAGAAGGGCTTCCTGACTACTGTGGCAATGTGACTATCAAAGGAGAGACTACTATCCACCTGGGTTCCAAGGTCTCATCACGCATTCGGTGTTAAGTAGATTGCTGCCTATGTGGTAGTTCATCGGTACAGAGTTTTTACCAAAGGGGATGACACTGCACTTTTTGGCATTGAGCTTGAGGCCATGGCTCTGACACCAGGCATCTGTCTCAGTGAGGCCCTTCTTGTTCTGTAAGATTTTCCCTATTCTGCAATACTTCAACATTTGTCAGTCCCTCTAAATAATTGTTACTTCTTAACCATAGCTCCCTTTCTTTTATTTCCACCCTATTTTTAACTCCATCTTAATTTTATCCCACTTTCTAGCTATACTTTCAGAAGAAATTTCTATCCTCGATAGTAGCTGCTGAATAATCACTACCCATTCCTCAAACTCTTCTCTTTTCAACAGACAGGTGGGAAAATACCAGTGTCTCATTTGTATTTCATTACCCTATGTTTTTATTTTAATTAATAGCACATGATCGGAAATAGCTATTGGGTGCATATCAAGACCTTCAATTAAATGCACATGTTCCTGTGAAATGTAAACTGTCTAGCCTAGCCCAGTTTTTATTTTAGGGAATACGTAAATTCACTCCAAACTCCTATTACAGAATTCACGTCTCCCATGCCAAATCAGGGACATAGTTTGCAGGACGATGGCTCCTCTTTAATAAAACACACTTTACCGCTTTCGTCAATGGTATAAATGACTTCTTCAGAATGAAAAAAGAAATCACACTACATTCTCTACTTGTATGATAAAATAAGAAAATCACGTTTTCAATTGATCTATCAGTTAAATATCAATCAATTTGAATACCAATTTTGAAAACCCAGTGTCAGACAGAGTAATTCCTTTAAAAAGTAGTAGTACATTTAACCCCCCACTTCACCCCCTTGTTAATACTTTTGAGAAAATGTGTGAAAAGGACATCAGAGATATTTAATCCATCAAAAAAGAACAACTCCCCCAGCTTTAGTAATCTCAGTGTTTCGGAATCAGGACTATTTAAAAATATAGCATCAATGAAAAATCTAAGCATTATGAAACCTGACAAAGGTGGAGGGGTGGTTACGGACCACACTGATTATGCCAACAAACTACTAGGAGTCTTGCATACAGATGCTTATGAGGAAGTATCCATTAATGAAAGAAACACTGCCTACCAGGGGACTGACATACTGCTAGAAGAACTACTGTTAGACAGATTACTTTACAGGAAAATAAAAATTTGAAAGTAGACCATCCTAGGACACCCACAATTTTCAGTATTCTGAAAATTCATAAGAGTGTCTATGACCCACCATTAAGACCTACTGTGGATGCCAAAGCCTTAAAGACCTTCCCTCACTGGCAAAATTTGTAGATTTTCAGGTCAAGGGTATCTTGGATAAATTCCCACATATTTTTAAGGATTCGTGGGATTTTTTTTATCTAAAGTTAACTCTCAGATTTATTCAGATGAACTTTGTTAGTCACAATAGATGTTACTGACCTTTTTTTCCTGTTATCCCCCATGATGAGGGGTTGAAAATGTTTTATGAATTTCTGTGTAAAAACTCTGGGTTTAGCCATGACAAGGTTCTTACTATTAGGGCGTTAATGGAAGCCATTCTGGAGAACAATTATTGGATTTTTGAAGAACTATTCAAATAAGAAGGGAGTGGCAATGGGAGCTGCATGTTCCCCAGCATTTGCTAATACGGTATTAGCTGAGTGGGAAATGACCAAGGTGTTTGATTCTGGTTTCTCTGAAAGTTGGGTGATGTATGGTCATTTCTTTGGAGAACAATCATAATTTTTTGGAGGGATACTAGAGAGAAACTGGATGAATTTTTTTGAGGTTTACTATGGAAGTTAATAGTGAAATGATGCATTATTTGGATGTATCCTTATAATTAGATAAGGAAAATAAGGGGTTTGAGTCTACGCTGTACAGGAAACTCAGCTATTCCAACTCCCTTCTACATTTTACTAGTGGGCATCCACTACATCAAAAAAGGTCCTTAATTAAAGGACAGTGTGTTAGACTGGCTAGAATGGTGAGTTGTGATGATGTCTTTATTAAGGAGTGCCAGATATTTAAGGAAATGTTGTTGTTGAGGGTGCACCCACACAAGCTACTTAGTGAGGTGATCAGGGAGGAAGTAAATAAAAGAACAAAGGGTATTTTTAAACCCTTGTTAGGAAATTCTGCACCCTTGTCCTATGTGCAGCAAAATGGCACTGACACTGTGCAAAGACAGACCATTTGCAAAGGAGCCTTGATTTTACAATATAACATTTGCTTCTATGGGATAAAAGAGGTCATAAGACACGACTAGAGTATTTTTTTCAATAGATCAAAATATTAAGTCAAAAGTAGGGGGAAAACCTACCATAGTCTATAAGAAAGACATTTGTTTTAAGAATTTGTTGGAAAGTAATAGTGTTAGAGTGGCTGAAAGGGGTATGCACAAATGTGAATGATGCCACCAGTGCAAATTTATTTTAGAGGGTGAAGGTGTAAGAATAGTTACTGGCCAGTACATTAAAACCACTAATAAAGGTTATTGTTTTACTTTTGGGGTGGTTTACGTGACAGTTTGTCAAGTATGTTGAATGTTCTATATTGGTAAAACCAAGGGGGCATTTAGCAAGAGGATTTCCCAACACCAGTATGACATTTCAAGGCTAGACGAAAAGAATGCACTTGCAAAACATGTCAAAAACCACCCAGAACACTATTGTAAATACATGGCTACAGAAAAAGTTGAAATGGGTCCAAGAGGGGGACAATTAGATTTAGTTTTGCAGTATAAAGAACTAAAATGACAAATAAAATACAATGCCAGTGTACCCCCAGGGCTCAGTGATGTGATTTCTATCAATTGTGTTTTAAAGATGAAAGCTGAATTTGCTTTTTAAAATATTTTCTGTTCAGATTATTTTAATTCAACTATATACTGTAAGTCTTGTTGCATGTTTAGAAATAATATAAGTGCTGTGTTTTTAAGACAGGCTGGGTTGAAGCTGATACACTAACTGAAAACGTGTGATTTTCTTATTTTATCATACAAGTAGAGAATGTAGTGTGATTTTTTTTCATTCTAAAGAAGTCATTTATACCATTGACGAAAGCGCTAAAAGCAAACATCCCAAAACCTCCCTAAAATCCAATAACTTAATACTAACACACAAACTTATGCACATCCTTAAATAATGAAATTTTACCCTCCTAATAGGAACAAAGGTCCCAAACTGACAGCCACACTCACAGACTTGAGTTACCCTACATGAAAGGTTAAACATGCTAAGATGCATGATGCAGCCTGTGCTTCTACTAAGTGCTAATTTGTTTTGGTCTTTTCTTTATAGCTTTCCTAGCTGGGAAAACTCCTGAATGGTTTCAGAGAACATTATGTCCTAGCCAATTTCTCTTCTCAGTTTTTTCTTCAACCAATCACTCTTCCACCAGTCTACAGCAAGTTTTTTTCTATCAGATTGTCTCCATGGAGACATGAGAACCAGGTAGCCAGTTTCTCTTTATCAGATTGTTTCCATGGAAACATGAAGACAGGCTGCAGAACTGCTATGGAGCATAGTTGCATTTGCTAGAAAAAAGCCTCATAATATTTAATATTCTTTTTCATTTATTTGCTTACTCTTAAAACCTGTTGCTAAATCAATCTAAGGTCCTTAAATCCAGTCATTTCCCCATGTAACAATGAGAAAAAGCACATTATTTTTTTCTTCTGTCATGCTCTTGTAATCAGGCTTTTTTTTATTGCATTGCCTACATTTTTTAAAAAAGATCAACAAAAAAAAAAGAGAAGGGAGAAAATAAAAACAGCAGCACCTGTTTACAATCCCCATTACACTTAAACATAACTGAGAAAACTTTACTTTACAACATGCAAAGAAAATCATTCACTACAATAGTGCTACTAAGAAAAAAATTCCTTAACTTACAGAAAAATTTCTCCTTCCTCTTCCCCTCCCCAAAGCATTTCTGAACATTAATGACATAGTAGGGCATATGCCTTCGAGTCCCCCACAAGTCCAACAAATTCTGAAACAGTCCAATATTTCCAGATTTTCTTGTTGGCATATTTTGCACATATAATTATTGCATTTTAATCTGACATTAAGTTACTAGTTTTATTACTGTTTATCTCTATCTCCCAAATCCTGTCTCTGCTTCATTTCCAACATACTCTCAGTTCTTCTAGTCAACTCACATGCTCCTTTCCTTCACTCCAACAGTCTCTGGTGAAACAATAGAAAACGTTCCACAGGTACAGTGTCCCCGAGGTCTTTATTACCAGAAGAACAAGAAACAGAATCTCTGTTTCACAGCTCACTTTTTGTTGGACAAACTTTTGTACTTCCTTCTTAGCATGTACTTCATCAAAAAATTATTTTGTCTCTCCAGGGAAGAATACTCTGAACACAGCTGGGTACAGCAGTTTGAATCTCACACCTGCATCTCAACATTCCCTGAAGAGTGGAATAAATGTGCTTCTCTTCTGCCTGTAATTATTCTCCACAAACACTCTGCTGTCTCCCACTTTTAGTACTTTGTCCTTCTGCCACAGTTTTGTCAAAATCAACTCCTTCTGCTGGTAGGATTGCATCTTTACTATAAAGGTCTAGGCTGTTTTCCTACAGCCAGGTTTGGAACATAAACACAATGTGCCCTTTTCAATTAACAATTCCTGCTGTGGAATATCAGTCTGGTTGCTTATTTGTACTTTCATAAAATTAATGCAGTCTGTTCCTTCCAGCTTCTCTGGTATAACTGAAAATCTCAGGTTTTCCCTACGTGCTCTGTCCTCTAATTCTATTACTTTCTGAAACATCTTTTCCAGAGCAGTCTCAGTCAGCCAGCCTTTTCTTCATTTCGACCTCTGACTTTTGCTGCTTTATCACATCATCTGAATATTTGTTTAAAGCTTCTTCCATTTTTTCCAGTCTTTTGTTTGTGTTGATATACTCCATGAGTGTTTTTGTTCATTTCAACCAGGTCTGTGAGCAGTTGTCTTGCATATTCCTATAGGTTACTGGAATTTATGACTGGAGGTTGCACTGCATTTTGCTTAAGAGCTTCAGAACTTTCCCTAGACAGTATTTCTTCCTCACTTTTTGTAGCCACTTTTTTCCAGGTCTTCTGTATTTCTTTTACTGACATCCAGACAGTACACTTACTAACTAGTTACTGAAATTTACCCATAAACACAAGTCTACTGGCCTTCTGTGTGGAGTTTCTGTTTTCACACTGGGAGAGCTAGAATTAAGCTGTTACTCAATGTGCAGCCATCTTGGAAGTCTTGGTATGTCCCTAGCCTTGAGGAGCATATTACCTTCACTAGCATAACGCCACAGTATAAAGAAAACAATTTCAATAACTGGCTTAGTTTTGGTGTTAAACAAAGGGGACCCAGTTCCTGTCAGTGTGGAAAGCCATGGCCGACAAATGTCACTGCTTTGCCAAAGATAGTTTCAACCTCGCACCTCTAGGCTTTCAGCTGCTGGCAAAGGTTCTTAACTCCCCATAGTGCCCTTTTTGGGCAGAGTCTCGAAAACAAACTTACCGATATGAAATTTGCCAATCATAACAAAATAAGGGTTATGATGATAAATGGTAGGAGCTTAAACCAAACATTGGACACCCTGGAAGCACTTATATCACTGGACGATGTAGATGTAGGTGCAGTCACAGAAACCTGGTTCAAGGCCTCAAAGAGTATCCCGGCCTTGCAAGGCTACAATGACTTACACATCTTCAGACTGCAAAAAAAACTAAAGGAGGTGGTGTTTCTAGCTATATTAGAGATAAATTCACTTCCCATCTAGTTAAAGTGGACAACTTCATGGAGTTACTCCAAATTCAGGTTACAGTGGGTAAGACCCCCATTCAAGTCATAGCCAGTTACAGATCCCCCCTTCATAGGTCATGATGAGCATGAAGCCTATTGACCACACTAGAGACCATCCAAATATTACCGAACACTCCTGGTTGCAGGGAATTTTCAATTATTCTACCATCAACTGGTAAACCTACTTTAGCCCGAACCCACTAGTGCAAAAGTTCCCTGCCTTTCTTAACTCAAATGCGCTGGAAGAAAAATTTTCATACCCCGACAAGAGGAACAAACATACTAGATCTGGTCCTCACTAACACGTCAAATGGATGCACTGCTGCAACTGCAGAACCCTCGTTATTTAAATCAGACCACAAATCAGTCACCTTCGAGCTGACACTAACCCAGAACTCACAAAGGGTGAAATCAGACTAATAAACATCACCAAGGCAAACTATACCCTCCTAGGTGAAGGTATAAATGCATTCCGAGCCCTGCCCCTAGCTGAAAGTAGTAACTACAATAAAGCCCTGTACATTACTATAAGTGTATAGACTCAGCTGTACCAGAAAGAATCAAAGCCAGTGTCCCAATTAAAAACAAGCCACCATGGTAGACATCCAGCATCAACAAAGTTGACAATAAATGCAAAACGTTGCTGTCCATGAAAACAAAGGCAAGACCCCAACTATGGAAAAGCACTCTCCTCAGCCTCAACAGGCAAATAAGACAACTTGTCAAATCCTCTAAGGGCCTCTTTGAAAGAAACTTAAGCAGCACAGCCAAGGATAACCATTAGGCCTTTTGCAGCTATGTACATGGCCTAAAAGGTAGAACCTAAACATATGCAGAACTAGTGACCAATGGTATCACACAGTGCCTCCACAGAGATAGCAAACCTGCTAGTGGATAGGTTTGGCGAAAATTTCACCCCCTATTCCATCCAAATCAATCATAATCCTTGCCCACACTTCCCTCCCACCCTACATATCTGAAGAACAGGTCATCAAAGCCTTGTCCAAGGAAAGAAAAACAGCCTCTATGGGACCAGATGGCATCCCAGGTTATCTTCTAAACAGGCTAAAACATGAACTACCATCACCATTAAGTACCCTTTTCAATCATAGTCTAACCACAGGTTTTGTTCCTGCAGAATGGAGAACAGCAACAGTTATTCCCCTCCACAAAGGTGGCCTAGCAATAGACCCGGGTAATTATAGACCCATAAGCCTGACCAGCTTTAGTCTGTAAGGCCATGGAATGAATCATTATGGGCCTCATAATAAAGACATAGGCAACCTCCAAACCCTGGATCCTACTCATTTTGGCTTCAAGGGCAGATCCTACCCGTTAAATCTTGTGGAGTTTTTTGAAAATACAACCAGGGTCACTGATGAGGGCAATCTGTGCACACAGCATACCTTGACTTGGCAAAGGCTTTTGACACAATCCCACCCTCAGGCATTACAGATAAATTTAAACTGAATGTAAACCACTTCATTGTAAAATGGGTTGCTACCTGATTCACAAACCGGACATGCACTATCAATGTGGGCGACTCCACATCATCCAGCAGACCTGTTACCAGTGGGGTGTCACAGAAGTCAATGCTGAGCCCCCTACTGTTTGGTATACACTTCTCAGAAGTTCAGGTCAAAATTAAGAGGTTGTGGCTGACCAAGTTTGCAGAAGACTACATACTGGGTGCAATTATTGAATCCCCAAATGATGTCAGCATACTCCAGGAGGGTCTTATGCAGACCGACTGGTGTCTTAGTCACGCTTTCAAACCGAATGCAAAGAAATGCATCATCATTCCCTTCGGCACAAAAAATGTTCCTTCACAATAGCAAATCAACAATACCCTAAGTACCCATGAAGTGGTAAGGGACTTGGGTTCGCAAGTTGATCGTGATCTTAACTTTGACTACCATATGTCTAGTGTAGTAAGGAAGGCTTTCTATGTAGCACACTTGCTTAGTAAAGGCATTGCCTCGACAGCAAGAGGTTATAACCCCTCTATACTCTGCACTAATCTGGCCCATACTTGAGTATAATGCCCCGTTAGGCATGTACTGTACATAGCACCTGCAGCAATTGGAGAGACCTCAGAGGTTTCTAACAGAGAAGATCAAGAGACTCCAGCAGGTGCCATACACAGACAAGACTAAAGTCCCTGTCATTCTACCTAACGTATAGACTTCTTAGGGGAGACTTATGTCTGTCTTACAGAGCAATCTCA
This sequence comes from Protopterus annectens, assembly GCF_019279795.1. NCBI lineage: Eukaryota > Metazoa > Chordata > Ceratodontiformes > Protopteridae > Protopterus > Protopterus annectens. The sequence goes on along the minus strand of NC_056733.1, from coordinate 508,548,172 downwards.
GACCCAAACCTAATGAACTTGCTGTATATCTGTAAATAAATTGGGACTAAGGCCATCAGTTTCAGGGACCTAAATATGGCCTGCGACTTAAATAGGAATTTGGAATAGGCTCCCTAATCATTTGAAACAGACCATTTCTATGACACTGTTCAATAGGAACCTGGAAGAGTGGATGAGGCACTGTAAATTCTTACCGAGAATAGTGCCCACAACCCTCTGGGACATAGGCAGTCATTAGTAAATGCAATCTTGGGTATTTAACTAACATTTCTATGACATTACATTGGGATGAAATGGCTAGGCTTGAAATGATGTCCGGGTCGATAGCCTAGTAATCTCCTATGATCCTTCATTACTTAGTAGCTTCCAGAAAAGTAGCACCTGAGGGACCTAGAGATACTGAAGTGCAGTCCAAGGAACCCAATATGGCCATAGCAGAGTCACCCACTAGAGGCAGAGGTGAAACGGAAGCCAGCATCAAGGCCGAAGTCTCCTGTATACCTTTTCTCTTGCTGTGAATTGGGGAAAGAACGAATGATGAGCAAGGAGCCAAGTTCATTACACGAGTGAAGGAGTGTATAACAAGCAGTTAATGGAGCCTTACTGTAGTGCTTTTTTTCACCTGATTAAAAATGTAAGGACTGAGGCAAAATGTTTTAGTAACAACCACCATAAAAAAACTACCCCTATTCCCCAACAACAAATTTTGATAGGAAAGTTAACATTTTCCTTACAAAAAATGGTAAAATTGGAAGGCAGTCCCTCCCTAGTGGGATACTTACCCATCTCTGAAAAAGCTCTAGCTGACCATTAAATCCCTTGAAGCTGCAGCACATAGCGCTCTTCAATGGCAAGAAAGTTCTGAGAGTTTGGCACCCTAACCTCTGACTTTATACTATTCTTCTAAAGCTGTACAGTGGTTAGGGTGCATAGAAGGTACCCTAAAACTTTGGAAGGTGACCTGTCATCAACTCAGGATATGTGCCATACAGTCTAGACTACTATAACAATGATCCAACAATGAGCATCTAAGCCAGTCTCCCAGAATGCAGTTCAGTTATAATGGAACATAAGTGAGCTGTACCTTAAATAGAAACTAGACAAGAAAAACACTGACAAATTTGGTATAGGTGTTGGCCATTCACCAGCCTTGAAAGGCCATACACTGCAAATGAATGGATGGAGGTTAGTAAGCATATGATGCATTCAGACCTCAAAAATAAAAGGACCATCTATAATGGGTTTCAACTTTAAAGAATCGCAAGCAACAGAGACAAGGTCTCGGTTTTGGGGGGGGGGGGTAGCAGAATGGAGAGAAAGCTCAGAAGACCTAATCTTAATGAGATACCGAAGGACACATGACTCCTGCAATGATGATATTTAGTGAATGTATGCTCCAATGTCCAACTAGTCTGCTTCCAGAAAATGGTAGCATTCTTTAGAAAGAAATCTGCATCCTTCTTCACCAGACAGCTCTGGCCATCGTTAAGCCAAATGGATTCTCTATCACTCCCTTCATGCAAGGATGCGATTCACCCTGCAGACCAAAGTCTGTTCCCTGATGAATGGATGACAATTTTACCCTATAGTGGCAAACAAAAGAGAACAATTCCAATGATCGCATCATTCTCAATCACTCTACATTTTTCCTAACCTTATCTCTCATCGTCTTGCGGCAGTGCAGATAAGAACTTAAATAATGGCAAATGACAAAGTGTGCATTTAAATGCATACAGCAAGCTCAGCTACAGAACACAATAGTATAACTTTCTGGGTGTCTGTCCTTGGCATTTCAAACCGTCTTGCTAGAACAACCACCCTCAGTGCTCAAGCTGATCAGGCTAATAACACCCCACTACCGCCACTCCTATCTTTCCTCCAGCCACCCAGATCATTACTAAACTCCAGTCATCAGAGTCATATTCAACACTTAATCATTTTTCAGGGATATACAAAACAATATGCCAGAAGTAAATATAATAAAAAAATGTCCTCCACTTTTCAAGTACAAGTTAAACCACAACTAGAAGAAAACAGCTTGTGAAGTTTAATGTTTCCTGAGTTGTTATGAAGTTCTTGGAAATGCTGCATGTTCTAGCTGGAGGACAGCAAGGAGAGTCCAAGAAGATATTACATGCATGCAAAAAAATGGGAGACCAACTACACTGGTTTATTTTCTCCAGCGCAACTTCCTCCCATCATTCCTTAACCCAAAGAGCAGTTCCCAACAGTTCCTTCTGAGGTAGTTAAAGATTACTTTTATATAAAGACATACAACAGGGGAACTTCCAAGATGGCTGCACACTGAGTAACAGCTTAATTTCAATAATCCCAAGGAAAAAAAAAAAACTCAAAACTGAGATGATTAATTTGTTTTTCTGAGTAAATTACAATTACTGGCTAGTCAGTACACTGCCTGGACACCTACAAAAAAAAAATCAATCACAAAATGCAAGGAAAACACTAGCTGGGATGAATTGTGCAGCTGACAGCTGCTCAAAAAGAATTTCAATCTTCAGCTTTGGTGCAAGACATGGCTTCCAGTAATCAAATGGAAAAAAATAAATCAAATGTGCTCAGAGCTAATTAAAATAAACAAAGCACTTAAGGAGTATATCAACTCAAATAAAAGGCTGGAAAAAAATGGAAGAAACTAACAGATACTCAAATGAGCTGATAAAACTGCAAAAAAACAGAAATCAAAATGAAGAAAAGGCTGGCTGAGTTAAGTTTCAAAAAATGGTAGAATTAGAGGACACAGCATGTACAGAAAACCTGAGATTGTCGGCTGTTCTAGAGAAACTGGAAGGAACAGACTGTATTAATGTTATGAAAGCACAAATAAGCAACTGGACTGGTATTCCACAGCAGTTGTTGTTAATTGAAAGAGCACATTCTGTGCATGCTCCAAACCTGACCCTGAGAAGCAGCGAAGACCTCTGATAATAAAGATGCAACCCTGTAAGCAGAAAGAGTTGATTCTGATAAAACTGTGGCAGAAGGACAAAGTAATAAAAGTTGGAGATGGTACAGTATTTGTGGAAAATGATCACTCACTGTACAACAGGCACAAAAGGAGTACATTTTGTCCAGCAATCAGGAAATGTCAAGAGGCTGGTGCAAGATTCAAGCTGCTGTATCCAGCTATCTTAATATTTTTTCCTCGAGGGTTAAAGTAATTTTTTGATGCAAAACATGCTAAGGAGAAAATACCAAAGTTTACACAACAAGAAATAAGCTATCAGACAGAAGGGGGCTCTGCTTCTTCTTCTTCTGATAATAAACCTCACAGACAAACGATGTCAGTAAAACCTTTTCCAATGTTCCAAAGGAAAATGCTTGACAGAGAGAGAAAGCGAGAGAGAGAGAAAAGCACAGGAGTTGACTAGAACAAGGAGCACACTGGAAATGAACCAAAGACTGGACTTGGGAAATAGAAATCAATAGGAAGAAAACCATCAACATGGAAATTAATGAATAAATGTGGGATTGCAAAGCATCAATCACATTTGTGAAATATGGAAAAACAAATAGATAGGTAAACTTGACAAAGAAACACCGGCTGCTGAAGTTCGGCAATAAAGGTTCCACAGATCCTCTGATATTCACCACTTAATATTTATTCCACGACAACACTGCACACAGATCTATTAAAAAGGTTATTCAGGTGCTCAGGTATGGTGTCTGGGAGGGTGCTTGCAGCAGTTTTAGTTACTGTTTGTACTTTCTGAGTGATTTAGCCAGGGTTGGGTGTCCTGTCTCATTGTTCATCGGTTGATGAATTGGAAGTTGTCCGACCTCTGTTTCTCATAGTCCTGAATCTTGTATTCTTCTCATCTTTCTTCATTAAAAAAGACTTGGGTTTAGCTCCGGCCACCATTTGTTCATGTTGGTTATTATTACCGGCGTCTTCAATCACCACAGAAGTAACTTCCTGTCTATCATTGGAAACCAGCTGCCGACTAACTTCAGTCATAAAAAACTTCGAAGTTTTTTATGACTGAAGTTAGTCGGCAGCTGGTTTCCAATGATGAGAAGAAAGATGAGAAGAATACAAGATTCAGGACTATGAGAAACAGAGGTCGGACAACTTCCAATTCATCAACCGATGAACAATGAGACAGGACACCCAACCCTGGCTAAATCACTCAGAAAGTACAAACAGTAACTAAAACTGCTGCAAGCACCCTCCCAGACACCATACCTGAGCACCTGAATAACCTTTTTAATAGATCTGTGTGCAGTGTTGTCGTGGAATAAATATTAAGTGGTGAATATCAGAGGATCTGTGGAACCTTTATTGCCGAACTTCAGCAGCCGGTGTTTCTTTGTCACATTTGTGAAATATGGCAGAACAAGAAAACCTGTAAATATTGGATTTTTTTTTTACTTTGTTAAACTTGTAGAGGATTCCAAAGCATATGCCCTATTTCATGTCATTAATGTTTGGAAGAACATTAAGGAGAGATGAAAGGGAAGTAAAGAGGTAACTTTTAAGTAAAACAGTTTTTGTTCTTAACAGTATTTTTAAGAATCATGACATATATTGCATGTTATATAGTAAAGCATTTTCAGTTATTTTTGTGTGTTATAGGGATAGGTTCATAGGTGTTTACTAGGCTACTGACCACAAAGGCCATTTTAAGCCTAGCCTAGCCAAGCATCCCAAATCTCTGACAAGTTGTGGTACCCTTGACAAGTGTAAGCAAGTGCTTGGGAGGTAAAACACTTGCAAGCAGTGGTCTGGGAGATGGAACCATTTACAGGCTTGCCTGTATCCATAAGAGACATAGGTGCCAAACCAGGGATGAACTTCCTGTTCTCCATCCACTTGTCCAAGTTGCACTTGAATTGCTTAGAGAGGAATTCTGCTTCACATAACAGGGGACCTGTTCCAGAGAAGGGGTAGCCGTTGGGATATATACCTGTCTCTTTAGCAGCTCCTATTTATATCACAGGCAAGGTTCAAGTCTTTATAATGGGTATATCAGGTGCTGTTTGTTTTGCAGACATGCAGAAGTTCACTCAGAGTGGGGTCTGACAATGCCTTGTATGCCAGGCATAGATCTCCCTCAACAGCTGGAAGGAGATAGAATACAGGGATAGTGCCTTGAGGCAGTCTGCAAAGGACATTACTTATGCCCTGTACTCTTTTAGCGAGGATCCTCTGTGGCCATTCCAATTCTTAGATAAGCCTGGTTAGGTACATACCAAAGGGGGCATTATACTCAATGACAGGTTCGACAAATGTTGGATATAGTGGAACAATGACCTCCTTCAACTTAGATACCATACCTTTGTTTATAAGTTGCAAAACATACAATGATTTCCTCACTACTGTAGACATGTGATGGTCAAAGGCTATATTACTGTCTGTGTGTCCCAAAGTCTCGGACTACTGGTTCTACTCTTAGGGATGTGTCAATATAATAGTTACCACGGGAGGATGACTTTCTGATGGATACTATTATGTATTTCTTGGCATTTAGTTTTAGTCCATGGCTCTGGCACCAGTTTGTCTGTGCCAGCCCTTCCTGGAGAACGTGTGTGTTGGTGAGTAATTCAACAACAGCTCCTAATCTGCAATTATCTGCAAATTTAGTCAGGCAGAGGCCACAGACATTGGCCTTTACTTCAGAGAAGTAAATTCCAAAAAGGAGCAGTCTCAGGACCAATCCTTGAGAGACGCCGCATGTGACTCACCTCTTTGTAGAGGTGGACTCCCCAATTCTAACTTCCTGGGTCCTGTCTGTGAGCCAGCTGGCTATCCACCGAGTGACACAAGGGTTTGTACCAAATATCTTATGTTTTGTCAACAATGCCTGAGGTGTGAGGGATTGTGTGAAATGCCTTGATCAGGTCAAGGTAGGCAATGTGAACCATTTTGCCCTCATCCACTGCTTTGGTCACCTTCTCAAAGAAGTCCACCAGGATGAGTAAGGATGAGTAAGCATGACCTGCACTTGAATCCAAATTTGGTTGGGTCCAGTATCTGGAAGCTTCCTATCTCATTACTGATCATTTCTATGATAATTTTTTCCATGGCTTTGCATATGAGACTAGTGAGACTTATGGGTCTGTGGTTTCCAGTGTCTATAGATGGCCCACCTTTGTGTAGAGGGATGACTGCCACTGTTCTCCACTCACGAGGCACAAAGCCTGTTTGGAGGTTATAGTTAAACAGGAATTTCAAAGGGTCCAAGAGTATGGTTGCACCCCTTGTTGGTGTATTGACAATCTGGTCCAGGGAGTTTCTGTTTACAAAATCCAGGAATCTCTGTCTGCATGCCTGGTGTTGTATACAATTCCAGTTAATAATGGGGTAATTAAAGTCGCCCATGAAGATGGTATTGGGTTGGATGGTGAGTGTTTCCAATAAGTTTAAATACATGGTATGGGTTTCCGGGGTCATAGAGGGGGAACCTACAGCTTGCAAGGAAGTGGCATTGGATTTTGCCTACAGTGATCTGAACATGGAGAATCTCAAGTACATTGTCCTGTTTGATCAGTTTTGAGATAGATTTGTTTTTGATGTAAAATGAGACATCTCCACCTTTAGTCCCTGTATGTGTAGTAGCTGGATACTAAAGTAAACATGTGCCCTTTCATAGCTTCATAGATTGTTAGTAGGCTAAAGGCGCAGGGGACCTTTCTAAGATTAGTCAGGTTCTCCTGAAAGAATAATGATGTCCTGTATCTAAATAGGACATCAATGGTCAGGCATTTATAAGCATCTCTGTCCATAAGGGACACGACTGCCAAGCCGATGCAGATTTCTATTCCCCATCCACTGGTCTAAGTTGCAATTAAATTGAGTAATTGATGAACTCAGCTTCACATGGATAGGAAGCTTGTTCCATAGGAGTGGCAGTTTCAAGGACACATACCTGTCTCTACAGCATGTTTCATTTAAGTCGCAGACAAATTCAGGTCCTTACACCTTGTTTTTCAAGTACTGTATAACTTACGAATATGTAGAAGATTCATATGTGTGGGTTTTGCAGATGCCTTGTAAGCCAGTCACAGCTCACCCCTCACCAATCTATGTAAGACTGGGTTGAAGGGAAAGGGCTTCAAGGCATTCTAGGTAAGGGAGGTCTGTTATGCCTTTTATTTTTGTAAGGAACCTCTGAGTCACTCTAGGTTACTCTAGTTGCACATGCTTGGTCAGATGCATGCTAAAGGGAGCACTGCCCTCTATGACTGGTCTAGTAAGGGCAAAGTACAGTGGACAAATTACCTCTTTAGACCTAGATGCCACACCCTTACTTATAAGTTGCACAACACAAAAGGATTTCCTCACCACTGTGGCCACATGGTGGTCTAAAGTAAGGCTACTGACTATGTGCATACCCAGATCCCTGACCACTGGGTTGACTCAGGGGGATAATAACAACATGGCAACTAACTGGGATGGTTGACTTTCCAAAGGGTACAATTCTACATTTCTTGGCATTGAGTTTAAGACTGTGGCTTTGGCACTAATTGTTAGTCACAGATAAGCCCTCTTGAAGAATGCTAGTGTCTGCAGGGGAGTCAGTGATAACCCCCAGCTTACAATCATCTACAAACTTAGTCAGCCATAAACCTTCAGGGTTTACTTCCACTTCAGAGAAATAGATGCCAAAAAGGAGCGGGGTTATTACCGTGCCTAGGGGAATTCTGCTAGTGACTGGCCTCTTGGTGGAAGTGGCTTAACTTATTTTGACCTTCTGGATCCTATTAGTAAGCCAGTTGGCTATCCAGTTGATAATAAAAGGGTTTATACCTAACTTAGTGAGTTTGTCTATAATGCCAGAGTGGGGTATTGTATCAAAACCCTTGGTCAGGTCGAGGTAAACTGTATGCACACGGTCTTGCCCTCACCCATGGTTTGGTGACCCTCTCAAAGAAAATTTAATAGGCATGACCTTCGTTTATCAAAGCAGAACTGTGATGAGTCCAGCATTTACATGTGACCTCTGTCCTCATTTATCATGTCGATGATAATTCTTTCCATGGCCTTACATGATGCTGGTCAGATTTATGGGACTGTATTTACCTGGACTGGGTGTTGGACCATTTCTGAGTACGGGAATGACTGTAGACATCTTCCATTCCTTGGCACAAAACCTAAGAGTAAGCCCCAGTTGGAAGGTGATTCAAGGTGGCTATAGAGGTTATGGTTCATGCTATTTAGTAAGCATCCCAGGATGTTACTGGGGCCCATCAATGCAGCGATTTTGGCTTTAGAAAGTGCATTGCTTACCTACTCTCCCTAGTAATGGTTGGGGCAATTGTATGCAGTACTTCCTTTTTCCCTCTTTCTTTCTTCTTTAGTTTTAAGGAATGTATGCAGTGTAATACAAAAAAAGAAGAAAGCCTGGACAAAAACACATTTAAGATAATAGGCTGTAATCTTAGGTTGCTGAGGTGAGACACAAGTTGTAAAATTATACAGAGCATAACATAAGTAAAATTGATATATTTTTTCTTACTTATGCATAGGGGGAATGAATGGATTACAGCCTTTGGTTTGATCTAACAAGTTTTAAAAGGAAGCAAGTAAATAAAAGAACAATGAATGTAATGAAAAGTTTTCCTTTAGTAAATAAATGTTAACAGTGCAACACTAGAAGCTTGTAGCGGACGGCAACCATGTATTTGGCTTTTATGTGTCTATGTAAACAATCTGGTAAGGGGCAATAAAAACAGAATCCTTTTTTTTCCAATGGCTAAAAGATACTGTTTTCTCAAAGTAGTCCAATTGTTTTCTATAATGTGGAAGAAGAATAAAGATAAAACAAAAACAGGCAGCACTTAGTGAAAGGAGAAGCAAAGGATGTATCATGCGTATTAGCATGGATAACCTTCATTATAGGATAAGTAAAGCCTGTGAGCATAACTGTCAATCTGGGACAAATGTTCTTATTTGGAAGGTTAAACTTCATTATTTGAAGATGTACATAGTTTTGTAAACTTGTATTAAGTTAATAGGTTATACGGGTTTTCTGTGGGTGCTTTTTTTTTGAGGGTTTTCATTACAACAAAAAGTCTTGTTAAGATGTGACACAGGTTCAAATGGTTATGACACGAATCAATTGTATAAAAGACCAACCTGCCAAACACTGTAACATAAAGGCTGACATTAGACAGTTAAAAAAGCTGCTATACACAATAGATGTGAATAATGCCTTCTTATCATTCTGGAAACTCATCCCATATTACCTGTGAATTTGAGTGGTTTCACAGGTATACACAAAGAAAGAAAGAATAGTGAACTATATTAAAAAATGCAAATAGCTATGCTACAGGAGACACATTTGAAAATAACTGAGCATGTTAATTTGATAAAGAAAGGATTTCAGAATGGCTATTCAGTGAAATACCTAGGCCAGTGAAAAAGGGGAGCACTTGTATTAACTGCTAGAGGAGCCCCAATAGTGACAGAAGAGCAATAAAAATAATAATGGCAGATTTACAGCAGAAAGGGTTATTAGAAAGGGAGGAGGATTATATTGGCATGTATTTATATTCCACCTTAAACTGCTACAACAGAGCTTAATAAAATTCTGGGAAAAATAATTTTTTGGCAGGGAATATTACTTACAAGTGGGGGAATGGAATCTGATTTTCAACAGTGAGGATGTGTCTGGGGACCTACAAAGGAAAATAAATAAGGGGAGGGTAGACTTTTGAAGAAATTTATGAAAATATTTGGTATGCAAGATGTGAATTCAGTAATAGGAACTCATAGAGAATTTACATATTATTCCCCAAAGTACAAAAACTGGGCTAGGCTAGAAAGAAATTACACCTCACAAGAACATGTGGATTTAATTGAAAGTTTTAATACACACCCAATAACTATTTCAGATCAAGTGCCAATAATAACTAAAATAAAAATGCAGGGTAATAAAAATGATACACTGTTGCATCCCTCCCTATTAAACAGAGAGGAATTTAATGAATGGGTAGAGAAAAATATTCAGGACATAAACTTCTCCATAAAATATAGCTAGGGAGTGGGACAAAATGAAACTTGATTTTAAACACAGGTTAGAAATAAAAGAAAAAGAGATTATTAGGAAGTAACAGGAATTATTTAGAAGGACTGACAAAGGTTAAAGCATTGCAGAATTAGGGGAATCTCAGAGAAGAGTCACAACTGTAGAGTGCTAAACAGAAAATAAGGGAGTACCTGGATAATATGCATGCGTTTAGAAAGATTGCTGCTAAGCAACTGCTTTTTGATAACTCCACTGCTAAAATAACCAGAGATCTTATGTATTAGAGATATTTTGGAAATTTTATGAAAATATATATAAAGCAGGTAAATGTGTAAATCAAGAAACTACAAATGGAAATGTTTATGAAAGAAATAAATATGCCAAAGTTAGAGGTTGATGAGGCTCAATTATTAACAGTTAGGCTAGGAAGAGACAAGATCAAAATAGTGATGTATAAAGCAATATACAGGAAAGTCTCCCAGAATATATGGTATTCCTGTGTAAGTCTGGAATCTAGGGGGAAAGAATGTGATAAAGATCTGGAAGGTTTTGTTTAACAGTATTTTAAAAGGAGAAAAAGTACCATCCTGCAAGAAAGCTGCAGTGGCTATAATACCTAAAAATGTTAAAGACACATTTACATAGGCCCAGTCTGATTCTAAACCATGATTATAAAGTGTTTGCATCTATAATGGCTAAAAGAATGGCAAAGGTGGTGCCAACATGGATAGATATGGATCAATCAGGTTTTATGGAGATCGACATCTGACAACATTAATATAACGATGATGATTCAAAGGAAAGCAGAATGTAAGAAAACACAATGAAAAAAGTCAAACTGCACCAAAGCTCACACACCAAAAAGTTTAATAAAAGGCAAACAAACAATATGTCAGCATTTCGCAACTAACCAAGTCGCTTCATCAGACAAAATTAGAATGCTCAATAACATTTAAATAGCAATTAAATAACAACTGGCAACCTGTGAGGTTAACCTCAATTAATGTAATCATATGCTGCATTAAATTCAAACTGGCTAACCAAATAACTCTATAGAAGCCTAGTATAACTAAAATAGGATGCATGAAGTTCATGTCTACTAAATGCCATACTACAACTACATTACATTATCAAAAATATATGTTATATACGAGTTACAAATTTGATAAACATACATAGGACATATACTATAGCAACATTTAAAATTAAATACGAACATATAAAAACTGAGATAAAAAACTACGCTAAATATAGGCAGTAATAAAATCCAAAGCAAGGTGCATTTATAATTGCCATCTTAGTACTAGATATAAAATTAATGAATGCAATAAGGTCATTCTTAAAATATATTCAAGTCATCTATTTATGCTACAATGCAAAAATTAATAACATATATAAATATCTAACAACATTAGTGTTTCAAAGGACGTGCTTTAAGAAAAGGTTTAAGGGAAACAGCTCCATTTAAACCCGGTGGTTTCTCAGTGTTTAACAGCAGAATCCTTTCTTGTTCGATACCCTCTGTGCGATTCCCAATATCTCCCCCTCTAATGTTAGGATGAATCACTTGTATCATAAAAAATTTAAATGGGGCAGCCACGGTGGTGCAGCGGTTAGTGTTGCCGCCTCACAGCAAGAGGTTCTCCGGTTTGATCCTCGACTGAGGTGCCTTCTGTGCGGAGTCTGCATGTCCTCCCTGTGGTCGCGTGGGTTTCCTCCTGGTGCTCCGGTTTCCTCCTACATTCCAAAGACATGCTGTAGGTGGACTGGACACTCTAAATTGGCCCTAGGTGTGAGTGTGTGCATGTGTGTGCCTTCTGTGGAAGGTTGGGCGCCAGGCTGGTAACTCGACACCGTAAAAACTCCACTGCCAATAATGAGTGGACAGGTGATCCGCTGTGGCGACCCCTAACTGGGAAAAAGCCGAAAGAAGAAGAAAAATCACAAAAAATTTAAATATATGTGTCGGAGCTGTGGAGCTTACATGACTAGCTAATGCACTACATTCTTTCTTATTCTTGATATCCCTGATATGTTCAAGGATCCTGTCTTTAAACATTCGATTGGTTTTACCCACATAGAATGAGTGGCACGTCACACAAAAGGAAAAGTATACCACATGGGTAGTGCGACAAATGGCAAAACACTTGCTCTTAATGGTAAAACCTAACGTGGGATGGGTATAACTAATGCTCGTGTGTATATATTGACATGCCAGACAATGTCTACAAGAAAAAGTGCCAAGGCGTTCATTTTTGGCTACTCTATGGGAGCTCCCTTTGTTACAAAGCTGTTGTTTCAGTGAGACATTATTCCTAAATGAGAAAGAGAGAGACTTTCCAACTTTAGCTATCAAACCAGGGGTCTCTTCCAATATACTCCAATGTTTCTTAATAATGCTAGTGTATTCATTAATATCACTCGAATATTGCATGCTAACTCTAAATCTGTTTTTTTTTGTTCTGTTCTCTTATGTGAATCCACTGATGAATCATTATTGAGATGAAATGGTCTACATCTACCATTGCATTGCATACAGGCTTCATTAATAGCTTTGTCAACATCCTGCTGGCTATAACCCCTTTCTAAAAACTTTAATTTAGCTATATTCAGAGCTAGCTGTGCTACTCTATCATCACTGTGCAATCTAAGAATTCTATATATCTGTCCTTTCACAACATTTCTAGGGATATGCCTGGGATGCATGCTTGATTTATACAGTAAAGCATTTTTCCACATGGGCTTTCTATATCTGCTGCTACCTACTTTCGGGTAGTCTGACTTATTAATTGACGCATCTAAAAAGCTAATCTCACTGTCAGAGCATTGACAAGTAAATCTCAGGAAATTAGTGGTGGTGTGTATATAACTAACAAAGTTCTCTAACTCTTCTTTGTTGCCATTCCATAAAAGGAAAACATCATCCACAAACCAGACCAAAGTATATGTTCAAAGAATCTATTCGTGTCTGATAAAATATAGGATTGCTCTCAGCAAACTAAAGCTAAGTTGATGGAGCTGAGTTTTGCTTGCCCTGTGGATGATACTGAGACACCTTACAGCAATCCGGTACCTGAGTTTCTAAAACAATACAAAGACATAGAAAACAAAATGTATAAATTCAAGAGGCTACAGTGGCAACAACTTCACCTACAAGCCTCACTGGAGCATAAATTTATTCCTAGAGGACTGCACATTCTTAATATATCTACGTATGGGGATACATACCCTGAACTCCATAGAAGGTGGCAGGAATTGAACCTACATTTCAATACACAATATATACGTCTGCTTATTGATTTGTTCCTGCCGTTAGAACAGGAATTAAAAACAGAGATTATCACTGCTGAACATGACATCTCTGTTAGTTTTCCTTCTGATATTACTCTAGATAAAATGGAACGCTTACATGAAAATATTCTGTGTATGATAAGAAATTGCAAGCTTCTAAATTAAAAAAGCTGCAAAGGGACAAGAGGGATTTTGACAACAATATATTTTCCTGGCCGAGAGAGCCAGCTAGACAATCAGCTCCACTTAATGACTGTTCCAATATTAACCAATCGGATAGCACACCTGGACATTCTATATCCACAGCCAACAGCATGACTCAACTAGCACAAACGGTTTCTTCTTTGCCTTTAAACTCAACTGAAGTACCTGCAATGTCATCAAATGTCAAAGAAAAAGTTAATACAAGTAACGCAATAACAGATACTAGCAATGACTGCATTCAAAACATACAGGAGCCTACTGCCAGTACGTAAACGATACAAACAGGCTCTGAAAAAGCAGTTTTTTTACAGAAGATGGAACAGAGGAGTTTTACTTTGAAAAATCCCTTACCCATAAGGACACGATCGAGAAGCCTCACTCGACAGGCTACAGGGCAGAAACAAACGAGTGTAGAACGGAACTTTCATTACACGAAACGGAGACGAGTGTAAGCAATAATTTAATTTTTAACATTTCTTCTATTACACTAACAGATGAACAAACTGCTTTATTGAATAATGGGTTGTCCTTTATACCAGCTAGACGCGGACCAAGCTACTATGCTAAAAGACTTAAGGTTATTAGGCAGGAATCTCTCTCTGAGACATGTTTTTCAAAATAACACTAATGATGTTACTGCATCTCATAGTTACCATAGACCTAGTACTTTTATTCCTATTACACATCCTGCTATACAGACCTTTATCAATGTCTGTGAAAGAGAATTTAGATCCCTTTTTGTGAATGGCACTAAGAATCATTTCTATAATTTATCTAATCATGAAAACAAGGCCCTACATGAATTGATTACTCTGCATTCTGTAGAAATCAAACAAGCAGATAAGGGTGGCGGGACTGTGCTACTTGACAAAGAACTGTACTAAAATCAAATGGCATTGTTGCTGAATGACTCGTACATATCAATGCATTTCTGCAACTATTGTGAAGGGCACTGTTGACAAAGTTTCTTTTTCAGTGTTTGATTTATTAATAACACCTTGTGTCATTAATAAACTTGTTTAAAATTTCACCACACTTAACCTCACCTTGTTTTTAAACCTATTAATCATCCCTGCTGTGCAATTTCTGTTTCCTAGAACTAGTGCCCAGGCACTAATTGTTTATCATAATTCTTAATATTGTAAATATTTTTGATTCTTATAGTTGTTATGAAAGAATATGGGATCATGGATCCTTTCTGTATTTCTCCTTTGTTTTGTTTACCTATCTTAACGTGCTACTGTAAATGTAACTACACTACATTGAATTTGTTCTTTACATTCTTATAATTTTTGTTTCTTTTGTTTCTTTTATTGTCCTGTTTGAATGGGGGGTTGAGAGAATTACAGAATTTTTAAATATGAATTATCTTTTTGAGAATAATAAAATTTAACTTATATGCACTTTATTAGAGATGATCCTTGAAAACAACGTGTTTGTCTTTGAGAATGAGTTTTATCCACAGCTAGTTGGCGTGGCTATGGGCACTGCTTGTGCAAATAGCTACTCCAAGTTAGCTTTAGTTTGCTGGGAGCAATCCTATATTTTATCGGACACGTATAGATTCTTTGAACATATACTTTGGTATGTCCGGTTTGTGGATGATGTTTTCCTTTTATGGAAGGGCAACAAAGAAGAGTTAGAGAACTTTGTTAGTTATATACACACCACCACTAATTTCCTGAGATTTACTTATCAATGCTCTGACAGTGAGATTAGCTTTTTAGATGTGTCAATTAATAAGTCAGACTACCAGAAAGTAAGTAGCAGCAGATCTAGAAAGCCCACGCGGAAAAATGCTTTACTATATAAATCAAGCATGCATCCCAGGCATATCCCTAGAAATGCTGTGAAAGGACAGATATATAGAATTCTTAGATTGCACGGTGATGATAGAGCAGCACAGCTAGCTCTGAATACAGCTAAATTACAGTTTTTAGAAAGGGGTTATAGCCAGCAGGATGTTGACAAAGCTATTAATGAAGCCTGGATGCAACGCACTGATAGATGTAGACCATTTCTTATCAGTAATGATTCATCAGTGGATTCAAATGAGAGAACAGAACAAAACACAAACAGATTTAGAGTTAGCATGCAATATTCGAGTGATATCAATGAATACACTAGCATTATTAAGAAACATTGGAGTATATTGGAAGAGACCCCTGGTTTGATAGCTAAAGTTGGAAAGTCTCCCTTTTTCTCGTTTAGGAATAATGTCTCGCTGAAACAACAGCATTGTAACAAAGGGAGCTCCCATAGAGTAGCCAATAATGAACGCCTTGGCACTTTTTCTTGTAGACATTGTCTGGCATGTCGTTATACACACACGAGCATTAGTTATACCCATCCCACACGTTAGGTTTTACCATTAAGAGTAAGTGTTTTGCCAATTGTCGCACTACCCATGTGGTATACTTTTCCTTTTGTGTGACATGCCACTCATTCTACGTGGGTAAAACCAATAGAATGTTTCAAGACAGGATCCTTGAACATATCAGGGATATCAAGAATAAGAAAGAATGTAGTGCATTAGCTAGTCATGTAAGCTCCACAGCTCCAACAAAAATATTTAGATTTTTTGTGGTACAAGTGATTTATCCTAACATTAGAGGGGGAGATATTGAGAATCACACGGAGTATCAAACAAGAATGGATTCTGCTGTTAAATGCTGAGAAACCTCCGGGTTTAAATGGAGTTTTCCTTAAACCTTTTCTTAAAGCATGTCCTTTGAAACATTAATGTTGTTAGATATTTATATATGTTATTAATTTTTGCATTGTAGCATAAATAGATAACTTGGATATAACATAAGAATAACCTTATTGCACTCATTAATTATATATCTAGTACTAAGATGGCAATTATAAATGCACCATGCTTTGGATTTTATTACTGCCTATATTTAGCATAGTTTTTTATCTCAGTTTTTATATATTCTTATTTAATTTTAAATGTTATTATAGTATATGTCCTATGTATGTTTATCAATGTTTTTAACTCATATATAACATATATTTTTGATAATGCAATTTAGTTGTAGTATGGCACTTAGTAGACATGAACTTCATGCATTCTACTTTATTTATACTAGGCTTCTATAGAGTTATTTGGTTAGCCAGTTTGAATTTAATATAGCGTATGATTACATTAATTGAGGTTACCTCACAGGTTGCCAATTGTTATTTAATTGCTATTTAAATGTTATTGAGCATTCTAATTTTGCCTGATGAAGTGACTTAGTTAGTTGCGAAAGCGGTCACATATTGTTGGTTTGTTTACCTTTTATTAAACTTTTTGGTGTGTGAGGTTTGGTGCAGTTTGACTTTTTTCATTTTGCCTTATTTTGCACCTTGCTCTGTTCCCACAAGACGTTTTTTAGTTTTGTATCTAAGAAAACACCACTGCTGTTAGTAGGTCTTAAACAATTCAAGAGGGAAAGGTAACAGTATGGTAAGAGGCCAAGAATACATTTGGAATGCAGGCTAGAGATGTCTTTCCAATCAATGACTGATATCAGAGTATAGGCAATCAGATACGACTATGAGGATGCTAAGTGAAAGACCACTGGTAGTGTTTTAAGTAGAATGTAGAATAAAAGCCACTGTTAAAAAGGGGTAGTTAGTAGGGCATATAAGATACTGCATGATAATTATAGAAATCAATCAAAGAAGGTTAGAAAGGATTGGGAAGAGAGACTGGACAAGCAAGTCACAAAGAAAGAATGGAAGGATATACATATAGCCCCCAAATATGCAACAACATCCAGGTGGTTTAGGATTTTTGCTTGGAAGTATTTGCAAAGGTTTTTCTCATACACCAAGCAAACTCGAAAGAATTTTTCCTCAGGTAAAGTGCAAATACTGGATGTTTAATGGGGAAGAGAGTGGTAATTAGGAACATATTTTTTGGGAGTGTAATGAGTTGGCAGACTTTAAAAAAAAATCCCTGCAGACTACTCTTTCAGAAATACTGGATGAGCAAATTGGTTTAACTAAAGTCATCATTTTTTGAGCTGTGATACAGAATCAGAACTGCCTGGACATATTAAGGCCTTGCTAAGCTAATTCTGGTGGCTGCCCCCCAAGAAAAAGAAAAACTACTAGAAAATGGAAATGGAAGTAGGATCTTTAGAAAAGAGTAGGCGCAATTACATAGAAAGGCAACTGGAGCTGTGGAAACAATTTTGGAGAAAGAATAAGGTTTAACAGAAAGCAGGAACTGAATGATCTATGTCATGTTGTTTTCTTACACTAGGTAAAACTTGGCTAGGCTTGTAACCTCCTATGATCCTATGTTCAAATGACAATGACTGTATAGTAAATTATATGTGATGTACAATGTTTGCAATTAAAATTATGTCAATATGGTTTATTTCAGTTATGACTTAAGCAATCATACATTTATACAAGTGATAAATTCAATATAGATTTTTTTGATTAAAAAAAGATACACATTGGTAAATCAACTGAATCACTATAAATAACATCATAAATTACATATTAGGTTACTTCAACTATATTAATTCATGGGTAGGACAAATGCTGGTACAGCGTGTGCGCCTGTGTGTGCAAACGTAATATCTTGCCTTTGCAAAAAAACATGCAAACACTAAATGCTAGCATGAGTAACTTCTTTTTTAAAAGTAACATCATTCAATTTCCAGTACAGCTGTTTTTGGGAGTTTCTGTTCCTTCATGATTGGTCCAACTGTGTTCAAAGAGATAGACAGTGCCGATGTACCCCTGGACTGCCATATCCTGCATCTTCTACACAGCAGCATAGGAAGGAAGGGACAAAAGGGGCAGCCTTCCCAAGTGTTAGCTAAGAGGTGGGCAAAAAAGTTAAATTACTTATTTTTATTAGTTCTCCTTTGTAGCTAACCATTTTAACTTCATATTACATAAGCATTTGCTAATACTTATGTTTCATACAAGCGTTGAGACTCAGGCATTGCCCCAAAGCCTTCTGATTCAATCTCTGAGTAGAGAGGGTGGGGTAGTGTAGACAGTTATACAGTAAACTCTCAGTTAACCGGAACTCAAGCAAAAGGCACTCTTCAAACAAACAGCAAAAAAAATATCAAAGAAATACAATACAATTTTCATGCGTTGCATTTACCGTTTTCACCCTGCAGAAACATACCTTACATTTTTAGAGTTTTAAAAAGGAATACGGGAATAAATTCCCCTCTGTCCCCAACCTAAGAACAAGTCAAACCAAATAAACAGTATAGGGTACAGTATTAGTCAGGTCTATTTTTAATAGCAACTCTCAAGCAACCAGTAAAGTACAGTTGTGTACACTTACCATAAATGTAGGTGTTCTAGTGTATTCACCGTTGCAATCATCACACTTGGGTTATCTGCCTGCAGGTAGCCCTCTGTTGGCCTGAATACCAGAGTCTTGGGATTTCTGCGTCAGATGCTGTCACCTCTTCCATGACGTCAGGGGTATAAAACATGCAGCCAACGCCATTGCATCAGTTTTTCTTGCCTCAAATGTCAGGAGCCCCCAAAATAGGAAGCTATTACATGGTGTGGAACACTTCCAGTAAAAAGTAAACACCCCTGCCATAAGATATGGCCAAAATACAGATAGGTAGAAAGGACCAGGGAGTTGGAGGGAGGGAAACCAGGACTGCAACACTGAATACACTTGAACATCTACATTTATGGTAAGTGTAAACACAAGTGTACTATGATGTTCTTCGTGTTTCACTGTTACATTCATCACTTTTGGGTTATCTGCTTGCAGTAGCCCTCAGTCGGCCTGATTAGCAAAGTCTTGGGTCCTGCGTCTGTTGCTGTCCCTTCTTCCATGACGTCAGGGGTATAAAACATGCAGCCGACGCCATTACATCAGTCTGTCTTGCCGTGGGGTGCCCGAAGCAGTTCGCAAGTGCTGGTCGGCCGACTCCTGGAATTTTCGTTTTCGAGTTTCAGAACCGAAGTCTTCAACTAAAGCTAAGTACCCCGTTGGGGAAACTTTTTCTTGCTGCTTACCGATGTCAGTAAAAGTTAATAATTGCATTACTTGTGGAAAGCAAATACCTCAAAGATTTTCATTCGTACTGTATTCCTTGCCTAGGCTCTGACTGCGACATAGCGTGCTATCGGTTTTCTGTTTTATTTAATCAGCGCACTATCCATCGTCGGTATATTTTCGCCTCTAAATATTTCGGTTCTCGGTTTAATTATCCAGAAATGTCATTGGTTAGCCATCCAACTACCGGGATTCCAAAAAAAACTCAAGGATAAAGACAGAGACAGGCCACCGAGGTCCAAAACTGCCGATGACGCTTCTAAGCCAGTCGACAGTTCGCCGGTACTCAGTGAGGTGCTTTCGAAGCTCCTGATACTCACTACTTTTGATTCGCAAGGCCTCTACCGAGACCCTTTCAGAGTCCGGTATGCCGCAAGATGCTTCAACTATGGAACCTGCGGATGTCTCTATCTTGGATGGGTCCGGAGCCGCTGTGCAGGCACCGACTTCTAAGGGTGTATTCAGGCTTACGGACTTGCATATTAAACAGACTCCTCCTTCTTCTTTTAGGCATAAATCTTGAACCATGCATAAAAAAATGACGCCCAGGCCACATGCTTAGGCCTCTATGCCTAAAAAACAAATAAGAATGGCTGAAGATCTTATAACTTTAATCAGGGGAAGCCAGCCACCCCCCCCCCCCTTCTAAGAGACCTAGGACTGAAGTTGTTTATGAAACTTCTGACCAGGATTCTGATTTTTCTGACTCTTCTAATGATCTGGATTTGGCCTTACCTACTTATGAGGATTCTGATGCAGAGGACTCTGTTCCCTCTTCTTCCCCTCCAGAGGATTTTTCTTTTGGCAAAACCTTACATACTTTAAGGGAGCATTTCCACCAGGATTTTTCTGATTCAAAAAAAGAGGCTTAGGGATTTCTTACTCCTGCCTCAGCAAAGGCCTTTAGCTATTCCTCCTGTACTAGACATTGTTGATGATGCTTTTTCGGAATCAAGTTTAGTCCCGGATTCTTTGCCTCCTGCTCTCAGAAAACCTGACAGATATTACAGGGTTCCTGATTCACACAATTTCCTTTTTAAAAAACCTATTGCGGATCCAGAGACTATTTCACAGGGACCCAAGGGCATTAAGGCTTCTACTGCTAAAAATCCTACCCCTACCCCTTCTGACAGAGACTCCAGGGCACTGGATAGATGGGATAAGAAGGTTTACACTTCTGCAACCTTGGCCATTAGGGCTTTAAACTGCCAGTTTCATATGTTAATGTATCAACAACATGTTATTGGAGTGCTTAAACAGAAAATTATGTTGATTCCTGACTGTGCGGAAAATAACGAATTACAGGATTTAATGCATTCTGTTGAACAGGTTGGAAAACCTACTTTGCAATGCGGATTTGATTCTTTAGAGGCCTCTTGCAAGGCTGCTGTTACTGGTTCTCTGCTCAGAAGGCATGCTTGGCTTAAGGAGCAGTCTTTACCTGAACATGTTAAAGCTAAATTGTTGGATGCTCCCTTAAATCAGGACCGCCTGTTTGGCAACAAGGCTAAGGAAGTTCTTAAAAAGATGGAAGATAAAGCTAAATCTATGCAAACTGTTAAAGATTTCTTATAAGTTCAGCCTCCTAGATTTAGTAGGCACTGGCCCTCTAAGAATTGGTCCTTTCCAGCCTCTTCAAGGTCTTCTCAAGCCAAACCCAGACATAGCAGAAACCCCAGGTTTCAGTCCCAGGGGACACACAAGCCTAAGCAGTGGGGGGTTTCCGTACCCAAATCAGGGAGTAGTAATAATCCTCCCTATGGGTAACATTTTCAATGACTTCCTTCTAAAACTTTCAAGCACTTCCCAACTGAATGCTCCTTTAGGTGGAAAGATTGATCTGCAGGCCAAAAACTGGGAACTCATTACCCAGGACAAATGGGTTTTAAATATAGTGTCCCAAGGATACAGATTTCACTTCCACACCTTACCAACACCAAGCGGGTGGCCATATCTACCCCCAAATCAGTGGGCAGAGGCCCAAAATCAAGTACTCTCTCTCTTAAGCATAGGGGCTATTCAGTTGGTACCACAAGAGGAAAAGGGACAAGGGTTATTCAAGACTTTTCCTGGTACCCAGAAAAGGCAATACATGGCGTCCTATCCTGGATCTTTCTACTCTAAATACCTTTCTGGTGATTCCAAATTTCAAGATGCTGACTCTTCACCAGCTGCTTCCTATGCTAGGCAAAGATGCATGGTTGGCAACACTAGATTTAAAAGAAGCATACCTGCACATCCCTAACAGGGAGTCTTGCAGAAGATACCTATGCTTCAAAGCAGGCTACATGCACTATCACTTCTCTGCACTGCCCTTTGGCTTATCTACTGCGCCCAGGGTATTCACAAAGTGCCTAGCTCCAGTCAATGCATTCTGCAGGCAAAGAAATATTCAGATTTACCCATATCTGGACAACTGTCTAATTCAGGCAGAAAACTAGGACATACTCCTGAATCATCTGGCCTTTTTCAAAGGGTACTGACTTGTCTGGGGTACACCATAAACAAAAAGAAATCACACCTGGTACCCTGTCAACAAATTACATTCCTGGGAGCAAGCTTGAATACAACTTCCCAGATGGCTTTCCTCACGCCAGAGAACCGGATTCATTTGACAACCTACTTCAAACAAGTGGCCACAAAAACCCAATTATCTGCAAGGCAAATACTGCAAGCTTTGGGGTTCATGGCTTCCTGTATTCTTCTAATTCCATATGCAAGGCTGCATATGAGGAAACTGCAATGGTATCTCAAAAGCCTATAATGTCAACATTCACAGGATCTAGAAGCAATGACTCCTATCATACCTTGCATACGCCTAGAGTTCCTTTGGTGGGCAGAGGCCTGCCACCAAAACAGGGGACTACCATTCACACTACCCCCTGCCGCCCAAACCTCAACAACAGATGCATCAGACTATGCATGGGGGGGCCCACCTGGCAGGGAAGTGCATACAGGGCAAATGGAACCCAAGTCAAATGCACCTGCATATCAATCAAAAAGAAATATTAGCTGTACAGAATGCTCTGACAACCTTCAAGGAACACATTTTTCCAGGACAATTAATGATAAAGACGGACAACACCACTTTCATGTGGTACATAAACAAGCAAGAGGGTACACATTCTTACCCCCACTGCAGACTAGCCAAGGCATTGTGGAACACAGCCCTGAGCTATCAAGTACATTTACAACCTCAACTCCTGCCAGGAAAACTAAAACTGGCAGATGAACTAAGCGGAAACCTCATGGACCCACACGAGTGGAAACTGGAACCAAAGATTTTCAACATGTTGACAAGCAAATGGGGGAGCCCAGATATAGACCTGTTTGCCTCCCCCCAAATCCATCAGTTGGACAAATTCTGCACAAGGACTCCCCACAAACAAGCTTGGAAAGTGGATGCTCTGTCCTTCAGCTGGAAAAACCCATCAGTTTATGCCTTTCCTCCTCTGCCTCTGCTCTCCAAAGTACTACTAAATATCAAACAAGACAAACCAAGGACGATTTTGATTGCACCAGACTGGCCACACCAACACTGGTACCCCCCTCTTGCTGAGTGTGTCACTGTGGGCCCCATGTCACCTGCCTCAGACTCCTACTCTATTATCGCAGCAGGAGAACCAAATTCTGCACCCTCAACTTCAAACACTGAATCTAGCGGCCTGGCTAATTACATAATTTCTCCTTTACCATCCCGCAGTAAACCAGTGATGGATATCATTTTAGAGGCAAGGAGGCCTAGTACTAGAAAGTCTTACGCTGAAAAATGGAAAAGATTATGTGCCTGGAACCAAGCTCAAGGGATGAGCACAACAGTGCCCAATTTACCTCAGATTTTACAATACTGAACTGAGATGCTTCATAAGGGCCTGTCTTTCTCCTCCATCAAAATTCACACCTCAGCCATCTCAGCTCATTATAACACGGAACTACCCCTCTTCTCTCATCCACTGGTTAAGCAGTTCCTCAGAGGGGCCAAAAATCTACGACCACCAAGGAGAGCTCCAACTCCAGCCTGGGACCTGAACTTTGTATTGGAAAAGTTCACCCTTCCTCCTTTCGAGCCAGCTGCCACTGCGGACTTAAAATTCCTTTCATGGAAAACAGCTTTCCTTTTAGCAAGAAGGGTATCTGAATTACAGGCCCCCATGGCAGTGGAGCCTTTCATCACCTTTCATGCGGACAGGGTATCCCTCAGGACCAATCCCTCCTTCATGCCCAAGGTGGTATCCAGTGTAGCCCTTAATCAGTCCATACATTTGCCAACCTTATTTCCTAATCCACAGAACAAAGGGGAACAGATTCTGCACTCCTTAGATGTGCACAGACAACTTAGATTCTACTTGGACAGAACTAAACCTCAAAGGAAATCTCATCAACTGCTGGTGGCATTTGCTGCAGGGGCAGAGTGGAAGGCTAGTTCAAAGCAAACCACTTCCAAATGGGTAAGCCATTGCATTAATTTCTGCTACAAACACCATGGAAAATCCATCTCCTAGGGGATCAGACCCCACTCTACCAGGGCTGCATCTACCTCTACAACCTTTCTCAGAGGCGTCCCTACCAAGGACATCCTAGAAGCTGCTACCTGGAGTTCTGTACATACTTTCACCAAGCATTACCATCTGCCAATTTTCTCTAAATCCAGAGCTGGCTTTCAGTCATGCTGGGCCTTTTAGCCGGTCCTAATTCTATTTAAATTCCTCCTCCCATCCATAGCTTTGGGAATCTACCCAAAAGTGATGACTGCAACAGTGAAACACGAAGAACATAGTACAGTTGTGTTCACTTACCATAAAGGTAGATGTTCGAGTGTATTCACTGTTGCAGTCCTAGTTACCCTCCCTCCAACCCCATTCATTTTTTGGATGTACCTCTACTTTCCTTTGCTGTCTTCAAAAGCTTTTTGGTGTATTTGCTTTTTTGTTGGAGGTATAACTTTGTACCTTTATAGATTTAATTGCTTCCCATTAAGGGGGGCACCTGACATCTGGGGCAAGAAAAACTGATGTAATGGTGTCGGCTGCATGTTTTATACCCCTGACGTCATGGAAGAAGGGACAGCAACGAACGCAGGACCCAAGACTTTGTTAATCGGGTCGACTGAGGGCTACTGCAAGCAGACAACCCAAAAGTGATGACTGCAATAGTGAATACACTCGAACATCTACATTTACGGTAAGTGTACGCAACAGTACTTTCTTTGTGTTTCACTGCTACAGTCATCACACTTGGGTTGTTTCCGAAAGCTGAGGAAGGGTGGAGGCAGTCAAGAAGTGTTAGGGCTGGCTAGCAGGCCCTGTAAGACTACAGTCGCAAATCCAGCTCTGTATTTAGAAAAAATAGGTAAATGGTAATGCTTGGTGAAGGTGTGTACAGAACTCCAGGTTGCAGCTTCCAAGATGTCCCTGGTAGGGACTCCCCTGAGAAATGCTGTAGAGGTTGCGGTAGCCCTAATAGAATGAGTTCTGACCCCTGTGGGGTAGGTTTTCAATAGTGCTTGTAGCAGAAATGGATGCATTACGCTATCCATTTGGAAATGGTTTGCTTTGAAATGGCCTTGCCCTCTGCCCCTGTAGCAAAGCTGACTAGCAGCTGGTCAGATTTTCTGAAAGGCTTTGTCCTGTCAAGGTAGAACCTAAGCTGTCTGTGCATGTCCAAGGAGTGCAGGATACTTTCCCCTTTATTCTGAGGATTAGGGAAAAAGGTTGGCAAATGAATGGATTGGTTTAAAGCCACACTGGATTCCACCTTAGGCATAAATGATGGATTAGTCCTAAGGGAAAACCTGTCAGCATGGAAAATAATGAAGGGTTCCACAGCCATCAGTGCCTGTAACTTAGACACTCTTCTTGCTGAAGTGATGGCTAGAAGCAAGGATGTTTTCCAGTTGAGGAATTTTAACTCTCCTGAAGCAGCAAGTTCAAAAGGGGGATGGGTGAGCTTCTCCGGTACAAAGTTAAGGTCCCAGGCTTGGGTGGGAGCTGTCCTAGGGGGCCTTAAATTGTTAGCTCCTCTCAGGAACTGTTTGATGAGGGGGTGAGAAAAGAGAGGAGGCACAGTATTATAATGAGTTGAGATGGGAGAGGCATGAATCTTAATGGATGAGAAGGATAGGCCTCTGAGGAGCAGCTCTGCTAGGTAATCCAGGATTTGAGGTAAGGTGTGCATAGCTGTGTCCTTTCCTTGAGATTGACTTCAGGAACAATATATTTTCCACTTTTCAGAATAGGATTTCCTACTACTAGGACTTCTGGCTTCAAGGATGACGTCCAACACCTGTTTGCTGAGGGTTGCAGGTGGTGTACTCACGGGATAAGCCAGGCTGCAAGGTTTAGGGTTTGCAGCTGTGGATGCACAATCTGTCCCTCCTGCTGGGACAGCAGGGAGAGGGTCTGATGTTAGTGCCAGGGTGGCACTGCCGTCAGACTGCGGAGGAGTAGATACCAGTGCTGGCGTGGCCAGTCTGGGGCAATAAGGATTGTCCTTGGCTTGACCTGTTTGATGTTGAGTAGTACTTTTTCAGAGGAGGGGCAGAGGAGGAAAGGCATAAATTGAGAGGCTTTTCCATGAAAAGGATAGGGCATCCACTTTCCACGCTCTGCTGTGAGGATTTCTGCTGCAAAATTTGCTCAATTGATTGTTTTGTGGGGAGGCGAAGAGGTCCATCTCTGGTGTCCCCCACCTCTGGATTAGAAGCTTGAAGGAGTTGGTTTCCATTTTCCACTCATGTGGGTCCAGTAGATTTCTGCTTAAATCATCTGCCAGTGAATTTTGTTTGCCTGGCAGGAACTGAGCTTGCAGGTGCACTTGGTTGCTCAAGGCTGTGTTCCACAAGGCCATGGCTAAACTGCTGAGTGGGTAGGAATGAGTTCTCCCCTGCTTGTTTATGTACAACATGATTGTGGTGTTGTCTGTCTTTATCAGGAGCTGTTCTGGAAGGATAAGGTACTTGAAAGCTGTCAGAGTATTCTGTACAGCTAACATCTCTTTTTGATTGATATGCAGGAGGATTTGTCTTGGGCTCCATTTGCCCTGAATGTATTTGCCTGCTATGTGAGCCCCCCCATGCATAGTCTGATGCATCTGTTGTCAGGGTTTGGGTTGCGGAGGGTTGTGGTTGCATGCCTCTGCCCACCACAGGAACTCTGCCCTTAGACAAGGTATGATAGGAATCACTGTTTCCAGGTCCTGAGAATGTTGACACAAGAGACTTTTTAAGTACCATTGTAGTTTCCTCATATGCAGCCTTGCATATGGAATTAACAGAATGCATGAGGCCATGAACCCTAGGGCTTGCAGTATTTTCCTTGCAGAAAGCTGGGTTTTGGTGGCCATTAGCTTGAAGTAGTTTGTCAAACAGACCTGTTTTTCTGGAGTGAGGAATGCCATCTGGGAAGTTGTGTTCAAGCTTGCCCCCAGGAATACGATCTTTTGACTGGGCACCAGTTGTGATTTCTTTTCATTGATGGTCTACCCCGGAGAAGTTAGGAGTCTCTTTACAAATGCCAGGTGCTGAAGTAGCAATTCCTGACTGTCCATCTGAATCAGGCAATCATCCAAATATGGGTAAATTTGAATATTTCTCTGCCTGCAGTATGTAATGGCTGGAACCAGGCACTTTGTGAATAATCTAGGTGCAGTAGTTAAGCCAAAGGGAAGTGCAGAGAACTGATAGTTCATAGAGCCTGCCTTGAAATGTAGATATTTCCTGCAAGACTCTCTTATGGGGTTGTGCAGATGAGCTTCTTTTAAGTCTAGGGTGACTAACCAGGCATCCTTGGCTAACATAGGAAGGAGCTGTTGCAGTGTAAGCATTTTGAATTTTGGGACCACCAGAAAAGTGTTGAGACTAGAAAGGTCCAGGATAGGGTGCCAGGAGCCCTCTTTTCTGGGCATCAGGAACAGTCTGGAGTAAAAACCCTGTCCTCTTTGTACTAATGGAACAGGATGAATAGCTCTGATATTGAGAAGGGAAAGTACTTGTTTTTGAGCCTCTGCCCACTGGTTTGGAGGAAGGTCTGGCAACCCACTTGGGGTTGGCAGTGAGTGGAGTTACAATCTGTATCTCTGGAATACAATGTTTAGAACCCATTGTGCCTGAGTAATGGACATGTGTTATATATTTACTGCATTTTCTGCTGTTTGTGTACTAAAAAACAAAAAAAAATAATCCTTGTTTCCCGCCTTTCCTGACCTAGAATAGTCCCTAATACAGGCTTTGCTGTATTCTGGACTTTTGGATAGGTTCCTGTGTTGTCCATTTTCTTTCTTGGATAAAAGGAGGCTTCTTTGTTCACCAGTGGGAGTGGGGAGCTTAGAGCAGCCTATCTGTCCCTGGAGGAGTGAACCCAGCACAAGAATCTTGTAGTCTATTGGCCGTTTTGGGCCAATTTCTAGCTCTTTCAAGTCCCCCTGTATAAAACCTGCTTTGGCACGGTTTTTGCGCTTGTTCCTACTCAGCAAAGCTCCTCGTGGTCCTGCAGAGTGGTGCTAGCAGCAGAGAGACAAAAAGAGCGACTGCTTACCTGATTAAGTATATTTTTTTCTGCTATTACCTGTGTGACTGTCCATTCTCACTGAAAAGCGAGAATATCTGCTCTTTTGCCTGTTTAAAGCTGTTTTACAGTTATTTTTACCTGCACTTTAAAAGTTTGTCCTGTTTGTTGAATTTACCTGTTGAGGCTACACACTCAAGTGCACTAGCCTGTGTTATATATTTAATGCATTTTCTGCTGTTTGTGTACTAAAAAGCAAAAAAACAAAAAAAAATCCTTGTTTCCCGCCTTTCCTGACCTAGAATAGTCCCTAATACAGGTTTTGCTGTACTCTGGACTTTTGGATAGTTCCTGTGTTGCCCATTTCCTTTCTTGGATAAAAGGAGGCTTCTTTGTTCACCAGTGGGAGTGGGAAGCTTAGAGCAGCCTATCTGTCCCTGGAGGAGTGAACCCAGCAAAAGAATCTTGTAGTCTATTGGCCGTTTTGGGCCAATTTCTAGCTCTTTCAAGTCCCCCTGTATAAAACCCGCTTTAGCTCGGTTTTGTGCGATTTTGCACATAGTGCAGCGCCGCTTAATCAGGTTTAAACCATTCTCGGCTCCACAAAGTCTACTCTTCACTTTTTCCCTTAAAACTGCTCTAGCTCTCAAAATAAACACCCTATTATTAATCTAAAGCCCGGCACTTGCTCATACAAGCAATTCTATAAGTTAGCACTAAAAAATTAAAAGCACTACATCCTCACATACTCCCTTTGAGTACTCTGTTCCCCATTGGCCCTTTTGATTCAATTATAAAGGAGCTCCCTATACTATACTAGCATGTCCAAAGGTCAGTTGTCGGTTTTCTCTCCAGTCCAGCTGGGGAATCTGGGAATCTTGAGGCAATGTTACAACTGTCTCATGTACACAAACAGCCCTCACCTCCTCCCAACAAGTTCTAACATATGTGAGAGATGCAGCCATATAGCCAAACTGGAGGCTGAGCTCTCTCAACTCAGTACTGGCGTAACCAGTCAGGAGGAGAAGGTAACCATACACACCACGATTCCAGTCCCACATAGACCTACCACAACAGCAAACCAAACACATAAACACACAAAACCATACTCGGAGGCTCTAAATAAAAATCTGCCTAAGCAGCAGAGACCTCCAAAGCAGACATCCAAGCAACCGCTACCCCAAAACAGAACACATGCATCACATAGTTCACAAAGCCAGTGTGCCAAACAGTCACAGCCCTTAAGGCTAAACAACACACCTGATACACTTGTAATAGGTGATTCTATTGTCAGACACACTGACGTCCCGCTCACCAGGCTGAACAAGGAGAAGGTCACGGTGAGCTGCCTGTTGGGCGCTAGGATTCGCCACATAACACAAGCACTCAGGTCATTCCAGGGCAAGTACAAATATGACTCAGTCATTGTCCACGTTGGTGTGAATGACCTGAGACGTACCTCCCTGGACTACATGAAAAGAGACATAGAGGAGCTCTCTGAGCATGTAGCCCAGGCCGGTATGACCCTGACCTTGAGTAGCATCTTACCCTCACCAAGAATGATGCCACAATATAAAGACAAGATGATCAACTTCAACAACTGGCTAAAGTTTTGGTGTCATTCAAAGGGGATCCAGTGCCTATCAGCCTGGGATGACATGCTTGAACAGCCACATTGCTTCGTTAGGGACGGCTTGCACCTGTCACCCCCGGGCTTTCGGATATTGGCAAAGGCTCTTGCCACACCCATAGTGCCTTTTTTAGGCAAAAACACATCTCCATAGATAACACAAGGAAAAAGAAACTAAGGGTAATGCTACTCAATGCCAGAAGTCTAAACTTCAAGATGCACGCACTCAAAGCTCTCCTCAGCATGGAAAGCATTGATGTCTTTGCAGTGACAGAAACCTGGTTCAAGGCTCCTGAGAGCACCCCAGCACTACCAGATTATACCTCATACCATGCTTTTCGGCCCCAAAACTTGGACCGAACCACAAAAGGAGGGGGAGTATCCATATTCATCAAAGATACCCACACCTCCAGGTTGGTGACACTGCACGAAGCATCGGAGACCATCCATGTGCAACTAACAGTGGGTAAAACTGCCTTTCAGTTTATAGCCTGCTACAGACCACCCTCCCAAACTCAGGAACCCCACTCGGCTTTCCTGAGAACACTGGAAAATATGAAGGTCTCTCCAAACACCATTATATTGGGAGACTTCAACTATCCAAACATAGACTGGGAGCATTACTCAAGCCCCAATACCCTAGCCCAAAGGTTCCTAGAATTTATAAACTCAAATGCTATGGAACAACTAGTCGCCACTCCCACAAAAGGGGAAAACATACTGGACCTGATCATCACCAACATGGGGACTCTATGCTCCATACCAGAGGTATACCCTTCACTGGTAAGATCGGACCATAAAGTAATCTCACTGGATGTCCACAACCCGACCCCACCCCCAGCCCAGAAAACCACAGTAAAAAAACTTCTCTAAAGCAAACTTCTCACTCCTCAAAACCGAGGTGGAATCCTTCAAACCCCCCGGGCCAGTGGAAACTACGGTCCAAACTGCAGAATCCTTTATAACAGCATTCTTTGGACACCTCCAGGAATAGTTTCATAGTATAGTACTAGGCAATCTGCCCTGGGGCATTTGTAAGCCTAGCCATAGTGATGTGGCTTTTGCCACCCCATGAAATGGTACAAAAAATGTACAGAATAAATTTAGAATACTGTGCCTCTGTCTAGTAGTGACACAATGAAGGTCCCCTTATATAATAGAATTAATTTACTGTGCCCCTGTCTAGCAGTGACACAGATGTGACCCCTGGGGTAAACTTACGATCTCCCATCCACTCATCAAGATTTCTCTTGAAGAGAGTCAGTGAGGGCTCTGCCTATCTGAACTGGGATCTTGTTCCAAAGCATGGGAAGCCTCTGGGTTATGAATCTATCCCTCCAGCATGTCCTATTCATACTTGTGTCGAGGTTTGAGTCTTTAGCTCTCGTGGTCCTGATGGATTTGGATTTTTTGAGGTGGAGCATGTCCATCAGATCCTGATTGGACATGGCCTTGTATGTCAGGCAGAGATCACCTCTGAGCAGGCAGTATGCTACTGAATAGAGCTGAAGTTTCTTTAGTCTGGCAGAATAAGACATATGTTGGAGACCCTTGATCCTCTTGGTGAGGTATTTTTGTGGTCTCTCCAGCTGTTGCAAATGCCGGGTGAGGTACATACCAAATGGGGCATTATACTCAATCATGGGTCTGATGAGGGAGGAATATAGGGCTACAATGACATCCTTGGATCTGGATGTGAATCCCTTCATGATGAGGTGTGCAAGGTAGAATGTTTTTCTAACCACTTTGGCAACGTGGGTGTCAAATGAGAGGTCGCTGTCGACTTGGGTCCCTAGGTCTCTGATTACTTTTTCCGTACTCAGTGGGTTGCTGTCTATGTGATAATTTGTGGGTACTTTGTTTTTCCCAAAGGGGATGACTATACATTTTTTGGCATTTAGTTTAAGGCCGTGACACGGCACCAGTTGTCCGTTCTGTGAGGCCTTTTGTAGGATGTGTGTGTCTGCTGGTGTATCGACTATGGCGCCTAGTTTGCAGTCATCTGCGAACTTTGTCAGCCACAGCCCTCCCATGTTTGCTTTAACATCTGAGAAATAAATGCCGAACAAGAGGGTCCCAGGACAGATCCCTGTGGGACACCACTTGTGACTGGCTTTGAGTCTGACATTGCTCCAGCGATTTTAACTTTATGGGTTCTGTCCTTTAGCCAGTTTGCAACCCATCTAGTGACATAAGGGTTTACTTTTAAGCTGTTGAGCTTATCTATGATGCCTGAGTGGGGTATTGTGTCGAAGGCCTTAGCCAAGTCCAGGTATGCTGTATGGACTGCTTTGCCCTCATCAATGGCTCTAGTGACTGTTTCGAAAAAGTCAACCAGGTTTAAAAGGCAGGATCTGCCCTTTACAAAGCCGAACTGTGTGGGGTCAAGTGTCTGTCCCCTATGTCTCTGTTTATGAGTTCCATAATGATTCTTTCCATAGCTTTGCAGACCAGGCTGGTTAAGCTTATGGGGCGGTAGTTTCCAGGGTCTGTATAGGCACCCCCCTTGTGGAGTGGGACCACTGTTGCTGTACGCCAGTGTTCAGGTACATATCCTGAAGTAAGGCTAAGGTTAAATAGCATTTTTATGTGTGGGTTTAGCTCCTCTTGGAGTTCACGTAACACGCAACCCGGGATACTGTCAGGTCCCATTGATGCTGTGTTTTTTGCTTTGTTTAGGGCGGTTCTCACTTGGACATCTGAGATGACAGGGAGATTACATTCAGCTGGGATAAGTATTTCTTCTTTTGGGGGTGAAGGAGGGAGAAATTTGCACTGAACCTGTCAGCCAGAATGTTGGCAATATCTGTGGGTTCAGTGTATTTTTTGTTGTTTTGAACCAACTCTGAGCATATCTGAGGGTTTCCGCCCAGGTTTCTAACATAGCTGAAGAAGGCTTTGTGGTTATCTTTAGTGTCCTTAGCGATTTTTCTCTCAAAGTTGGCCTTGGATGTTTTTATGAGAGAACGTAGTTTTCTGCTAATGTTGATCAGAGATGTCTTCCCTTCATGGGATTTTGCTCTGACGTGCAGTAGCTTCCTTCTTTTGTTATACAATTTGTTTATGGCTGAGGTCCACCAGACAGGACGCTTACCTTTGGTGGAGAGGGACTTGGATTTGTTTGGGATAGCATGATCCATGCATTCTTGGAGATGTCCATAGAAATCATTTGTGAAGGATTCGGCACTGTGGGATGTGGTATCCACTGGCACAGTGGGCTTAAAGGATACCATCTCAGTCTTAAGAAGAGTGAAGTCTGCTTTTGAGAAGTTTTTCACTGTGGTCTTTTGTGCTGGGGGTGGAGGTGGGATATGTATATCCAGGGTGATTAGTTTGTGGTCAGATCTCACTAGTGAGGGGTATACTTCCGGTGTGGAGCATTTTGTCCCCATGTTTGTGATGATCAGGTCTAGTATATTATCCCCTAGTGGGAGAGGTGACTAGTTGTTCCAGTGCATTTGAATTTATGAATTCCAGGAACCTTTGGGCTAGAGTATTAGGGCTAGAATAATGTACCCAATCTATGTTTGGGTAGTTGAAGTCTCCCAGTATGATGGTATTTTGTGATACATTCATATCCTCCAATGTCTTCAGGAAGGCTGAGTGGGGTTCTTGAGAGTGGGAGGGTGGTCTGTAACATGCTAACAGTTGTATAGCAGTTTTGCCTATGGTTAGTTGCACCTGTATGGTCTCTGATGCTTCATGTGTTGCTACTAACCTGGAGGTGTGGGTGTCCTTGATGAATATGGACACTCCCCCTCCCTTTGTGGTTCAGCCCGGGTTTTGGGGCCGAAAAGCATGATACGAGGTATAGCCTGGTAGCGCTGGAGTGCTCTCAGGAGCCTTGAACCAGGTTTCAGTTACTGCACAGACGTCGATGTTCTCCATGCTGAGGAGTGCATCAAGTGCCTGCATCTTGAGATTTAGACTTCTGGCGTTGAGCAGCATTACCCTTATTTTTTTCCCATTTTTGTTTTCTAAGGAGGTGGGTTTGTCTTTTGAGCCTTGCCTAAAAAAGGCACTATGGGGGTGGCAAGAGCCTTTGCCAATATCCGGAAGCCCAATGGTGACAGGTGTAAGCCATCCCTTGCGAAGCAGCATGGCTTGTCCAACATGTCATCCCAGGCAGACAGACATTGGATCCCCTTAGAATGACACCAGTGCTTGAGCCAATTGTTAAAGCTGATCATCTTGTCTTTGTATTGTGGTATCATTCTTGGTGAGGGCAAGATGCTGCTCAGGGTCAGGGTCATACCAGCCTGGGCTACATAATCGGAGAGCTCCTCTATGTCTCTTTTCATGTAGTCCAGGGAGGTACGTCTCAGGTCATTCACACCAGCATGAACAATGACGGAGTCATATTTGTACTTGCTTTGGAGTGACTTGAGTGCGTATGTTATGTGGCGGATCCTAGCTCCCGATAGACAGCTCACAGTCACCTTCTCCTTGTTCAGCCTGTCAGCGGGACATCAGTGTGTCTGACTATAGAGTCACCTATTACTAGTGTATCAGGCAAGGTGTTTGGCCTTAAGGGCTGTGATTGGTTGACACACTGATTTATTGAAGTATATGTTGCATGTGTTTTGTTTTGAGGTGGTGGATTTTTGGATGTCTGCTTTGGTAGCCTCTATTGTTTTGATAAGTTTTTTATTAGAGCCTCCGAGTATGTCTTTGTGTTTTTATGTGTTTGGTTTGCAGTTGTGGTAGGTCTATGTGGGACTGGGATTGTTGTGTGTGTTGTTGCCATCTCCTCCTGTCTGGTCTTGCCAGCCCTGAGTTGAGAGAGTTCAGCCTCCAGTTTGGCTATATAGTTGCATCTCTCACATGTATTTTTGTTTGTTGGGAGGAGGAGAGGGTTGTCTGTGTACATGAGACAATTGTAGCATTGTCTCAAGATACCCAGATTGACCAGCTGAATTGGAGACGACGCCAGTAATCTACCACTCGACATGCTAGAACAGTATAAGGGAGTGCTGTACCTTTAAGGGAAGTGGATATTCACAGGGGTGGTAAGTAGATGTAGTGCTTTACTTAGTACGAGAGTGCTTACTTAATAGAGAAGTATTGAGAACAAGTGCTAGGCTTATAATATAGTGAGTAGTCTGGTTATACTAAGAGTAGAGCTTCCTTAAGGGAGAATTTGAAGAGCAGACTTGGCGGAGCCAGAAAAAGTTTAACCGGCGCTGCGCTATGCACACAACCGCGCAAAGCCGTGCAAACGCGGATTTTAAACAGGGAACTACAAAAGAGCTAGAAATGGTCCAAAACAACCAATTACTACAGCTTCTTATGCTGAGGTCACTTCCTACAGGGACAGGTAGGCTGCTCAAGGCTCCCCACTCCCACTGGTGAGCAAAGAAACTTCCTTCTATCCAAGTAAGGTAATGGACAACACAGGAACTACACCACAGCCCAGAATACAGCAATGCCTGTAAACTGGTCTAAACTAGTCGAGGAGAGGCGGGAAAACAAGGATTCTTTTTTTGTTTTTTTGGTAGAAACACACAGAAAATGCAGAAACAGTGATAAATTAGTTACACAGGCTAGCACACTTTAGTGGGCAGCCTCCACAGTTAAATTAAACAAACAAACAAACAAACTTTCGATCAAATTCGACTAAAATGTAACTTTAAGTGCAGATTTTAAAATAATGCAGCAAACAGTTAAAAAACAGTTCAAGCTAGTTCAGGGTAAGCTATTCCAAGTGAAAAAAAAAGCAAAGATACTTAAATCCAGAAAGTAGTCGCTTTTCTGAGTTCCCTGCTGCTAGGACCACTCTGCAGAACCACGAGGAGCTTGTCTGAGCAGTATAGCCAGAAAAAACACCCAGAGGCGGATTTTAAACAGTGAACTACAAAAGAGCTAGAAATGGTCCAAAACAACCAATTACTACAGCTTCTTGTGCTGAGGTCACTTCCTACAGGGACAGGAAGGCTGCTTAAGGCTCCCCACTCCCACTGGTGAGCAAAGAAACTTCCTTCTATCCAAGTAAGGTAATGGACAACACAGGAACTACACCACAGCCCAGAATACAGCAATGCCTGTAAACTGGTCTAAACTAGTCGAGGAGAGGCGGGAAAACAAGGATTATTTTTTTGTTTTTTTTGGTAGAAACACACAGAAAATGCAGAAACAGTGATAAATTAGTTACACAGGCTAGCACACTTTAGTGGGCAGCCTCCACAGTTAAATTAAAAAAACAAACAAACTTTCGATCAAATTCGACTAAAATGTAACTTTAAGTGCAAATTTTAAAATAATGCAGCAAACAGTTAAAAAAACAGTTCAAGCTAGTTCAGGGTAAGCTACAGAAGCTATTCCAAGTGAAAAAAAGCAAAGATACTTAAATCCAGAAAGTAGTCGCTTTTCTGAGTTCCCTGCTGCTAGGACCACTCTGCAGAACCACGAGGAGCTTGTCTGAGCAGTATCAATGCATGGATCATGCAATCCCAAATAAAACCAAGACCCAATCACCCAAAGGCAGGCGTCCAGTCTGGTGGACCCCAGCCATAAATAAACTATACAACAGAAGGAGGAAGCTACTACATGATAGAGCAAAATCCCTAAAAGGGAAGGCATCTCTGATCAGTATTAGCAAAAACTATGGTCCCTCTCAAAATCATCTAAGGCCAGCTTCGAGAGAAAAATTGCACAGGACACTAAACATAATCACAAGGCTTTCTTTAGTTATGTTAGGAACCTGGGTGGTAACACCCAGGTATGCTCAGAGTTAGTCCAAAATGACAAAAAATACATTGAACCCACAGACATTGCCAACATCCTGGCTGACAGGTTCAGCGCAAACTTCTCCCCCCTCCCCCCCAAAAGAGCACATATCTATCCCAGCTGAGTGCTGCCCCCCTGACATCTCAGATGCTCAGGTAAGAGCCGCCCTCTCCAAAGCAAAAAACACAGCATCAATGGGACCAGACGGTGTCCCGGACTGCATCCTACATGAACTCCAAGAAGAGCTGAACCCCAACGTAAAGCTACTGTTCAACCTCAGCCTTACTACAGAATATGTACCCAAAGAATGGCGTACAGCAACAGTGGGGCCTCTCCACAAAGGTGGTGCCTCAACGGACCCTGGACACTACCGCCCCATAAGCCTGACTAGCCTGGTCTGCAAAGCTATGGAGAGGATCATCATGGAACTCATAAATAAAGATATTGGGGACCTACAGACACTGGATCCTACCCAATTCGGCTTTGTTAAGGGCAGATCCTGCCTTTTGAACCTGGTCAATTTCTTTGAAACAGTCACCAAGGCCATTGACGAAGGGAAGGTGGGTCCACACAGCCTACCTGGACCTCGCAAAAGCCTTCGATACAATACCCCACTCGGGCATCATAGATAAGCTCTCCAGCTTAAATATAAACCCTTATGTCATAAGATAGGTTGCAAACTGGCTCAAAGACAGTACCCACATGGTCAGAATTGTTGGAGCCATGTCAGACTCCAAACCAGTTACAAGCGGCGTCCCACAAGGCTCAGTCCTGGGACCTCTCTTGTTCAGTATATATTTTTCGGAGGTACAGGCCAACATGGGAGGACTATGGCTGACCAGGTTCGCAGATGACTGCAAACTGGGCACCATAATCGACTCTCCAGCTGACACAAGCATCCTCCAAAAGGGTCTCATTAAGACAGATAAACTGGTGCCAGAGCCATAGCCTCAAGCTAAATGCCAAAAGTTGTATAGTCCTATCCTTTGGCAAAAACAAAGTGTCCACAAATTACCACATAGGAAGTAATTAGGGACCTGGGGACCCAAGTTGACAGCACTCTCTCCTTTGACAACCACGTGGCCAAAGTGGTTAGAAAAACCTTCTATATAGCCCACCTTATCATGAAGGGATTCACATCTAGATCAAGGGAGGACATTGTGCCCCTTTACTCATCCCTCATCAGGCCCATAATTGAATACAATGCCCCATTCGCGATGTACCTTACCCGACATCTGCAGCAACTAGAAAGACCCCAAAAGCACCTCACCAACAGGATCAAGGGGCTCAAACAGATGCCATATCCTGCGTGGTTAAAGAAACTCCAGCTCTATTCAGTTGCATACCGCTTACTTAGAGACGATCTATGCCTGACATATAAAGCCATGTCCAACCCAGAATTAATGGACATACTTCACCTCAGAAAATCCAAATCCCTTCGAGCTACGTGCTCGAGGGACTTGAACCTCAGAACAGAAATAAAGAGGACCTGCTGGAGGGACAGATTCATAACCCAGAGGCTCCCTTCACTCTGCAATAGAATCCCAGTCCACGTTAGGCAGAGTCTCTCACTGACTCTCTTCAAGAGGAATCTTGATTAGTGGATGGGAGATCGTAGGTTTACCCCGGGGATCACTTCTATGTCACTGCTAGACAGAGGCACAGTAAACTAACCTTGAAAAAGGGCATAGTAAAACTCATTTAAATTGGGTGGCGAAAGCCAAACACACTCTGGCTAGGCTTATAAATGCCTTAGGGCAGATAGCCTAGTATGAACCTATGAACTTCCAGTTTTTTGCATGAAGGGCAAGTTTTCAACCTAGGGGTGCAAGTACTTGGTCATGGCTGGGAAGGATGATTGAAAAGTCATTGTGAACTTTTTCCATAGGGGGGTGGCTTACCATTCCCTGTTTTTGAGGTGGGAGCACTCCATTGTTTAGATCTCTGCATACCCTGAGATTGTAGTCTTGGTGGTCTGTTTCCCCTGGGTTTGGACTGAGAAGGCCTGGGAGGGGCTGGAAAGGACCAATTTTTAGAAGGCCAATGCCTACTGAATCTAGGTTGCTGCACCTGTAAGAAATCTTTAACAGTTTGCACAGATTTAGCTTTTTCCTTCATCTTTTTAAGAACAACTTCTGCTTTTGTGCCAAACAAACAATAATGATTTAGTGGAGCATCTATTAATTTTGCTTTGACATGGTCTGGCAAGATTTGTTTCATTAGCCAAGTGTGCCTTCTCAGTACAGACCCAGTGACAGCAACCCTGCAAGATGCTTCTAAGGCATCAAACCTACACTGCAAGGTATGTTTACAGATTTGGTTTGCAGAATGCATTAACTCTTGTAGATCTTTGTTTTCTGCACAATCTGGAAGTAACAACATTTTTTTGTTTAATAAGTTCCACAATATGTTACTGGTAGTTCAACATGTGAAACTGGCAATTCAAAGCCCTGATGGCAAGAGCTGCAGAGGTATATACCTTGTTACCTCACCTGTCTAAAGCTCTAGAATCTCTGTCCGAAGGGATAGGGTTTTTGGCTGTAGTAGCCTTAATGCCTTTAGGTCCCTGGGAAATGGTCTCTGGATCTGCAGTAAGATTCTTAAAGAGAAATTTGTGAGAGTCAGGTACTCTGTAGTACCCGTCACATTTCCTAGGAGCTGGTGGTAAGGTGTCAGGAGTAAGACTGGATTCCATAAAGACATCATTCACAATATCCAGAACAGGGGGTATAGCTAGTGGCCTGTGCTGGGTCAAGTCTAAAAATTCTCTGAGTCTCTTTTTGGACTGAGGATAGTCTTGGCATTCCCAACGGAAGTGCTTTCTTAAGGTATGCAAGGTTTCACCAAAAGAAAAATCTTCTGGACGGGCGGCAGAGGGAATGGAATCCTCTGCATCAGAATCCTCATAGGTAGAGAAGAGTATGTCCTGGTAATCAAAGGGATCTGAGTCATTGGACTCATGGTCTGTAGAATCAGAAGGAAATTCCATTCCTTGTCGTTTAGCGGGGGAAGGTTGGCTTCCCTTAATTAGAGTAATTAGAGTAAGAAGGTCTTCAGCCATTTTAAGCATTTGTTTCTGTGGTATGGGAGCTGGAGCATACGCTTTGGTCGTCGGTTATCTAGGCGTAGTGAGAACTCTGGGCCTGAGAAACTCAGTAGTTTTAGTCAAAAATGAAGTTGTCAGTCTAATACGAACATCGGAAGGTTGGAATACACCCTCAGAAGCCGGTGCC
The DNA here is from genome assembly GCF_019279795.1 of Protopterus annectens. Lineage (NCBI taxonomy): Eukaryota > Metazoa > Chordata > Ceratodontiformes > Protopteridae > Protopterus > Protopterus annectens. Next base: position 508,508,552 of record NC_056733.1, on the reverse strand, counting down.
TGCACAGCAGCTCCGGATCCATCCAAGGTAGAGACATCCGCAGGTTCCAAAATTAGGAAGAAGCATCTCGTGTCATACTGGATTCTGAATAGGTCTCAGCAGAGGCCTGAAAATCTGTAGAAGCGGGTACCAGGGGCTGCGAAAGTACCGGCAGACTGGCGACTAGCTTAACAGAAGCGTTGTCAACTGTTTTGGACCTATGCGGTCTGTCTCTGTCTTTATCCTTACTTTTTTTGGAAGATCGGTAGTCGGATGGCTTATCGAAGCCATTTCAGAATACAGAGAATGAGAGCAAAAGAATTTAGTGACAAAGATAGCCAGATGGAACAGTTTGGGAGTTAACCAAGGCACAAAACCGGCAGAGAGGGAAGTTGTGGTCTGGGCCTAAACAGGTGATGCAGTAAGAATGAAAATCTCTGTGAGGTATTTGTTTTCCACAGGCACGACAATTGCTAACTTTTCCTGACATCGGTTAGAGCAAGAAAAAAGGATCCCCAGTGGGGTACTTAGCTTTAGATGATTTCAGGCTTGAATCTCAAAAAAAAAAAAAAAAATTTTCAGGCTGCGGCCAACTGGCACTTGTGAACTGCTTCTGCTTCGGGATCCTACACGGCAAGAAAAGCTGATGTAATGGCGTCGGCTGCCTGACATCATGGAAGAGGCGACAGCATCCAATGCAGAAATCCCAAGACTCTGGTATTCGGGCTGACTGAGGGCTACCTGCAGGCAGATACCCCAAGTGTGATGACTGCAACAGTGAAACAAGAAGAACATCTACATTTATCCACCATCTACCAACCCCATGGGTGCCGAAGAACTGACAGTTCACTGTATTTTGGTACCCATAACAGCAGCAGCAGCAATGATCTATAACGTAAAAGTAATCCAGTAACAAAAAGCAAGTGATGCTAGCAAACGGTTCCTTCAGGAAAAAATCCAAATTGAAAAGCAGGTAAGAGAGGCACCAGACCACGGCTGTACAAGACAAAATAATTTAATAGAAATTAAACCAATCAAGTACCAGGTGAGCACTTTCATGGCCCATGCCACTTAATCAGACAATACAAAACACTACTCTCCAGAATTTATACTTAGCATTTCAATGAATTATGCTACTCATCTTCTCCTTCAATCAAATTTAAAGTCACATGGCATAAAAAGCAAGGGAAACCAGATAATCATGTCTGAGCATTGTCTTATAGAACTCAAATTAAACATCCCTACAAGCACTCATACATTAAAAAATCATATAAATACACATATAAACATTTATATGAACATACCTATCAACCAGATAAAAACAATTCTATCTTGTCTAATCATAAAAACTTCCAACTAATACTTAGGCTGTAATACAGCAGAGTGGGGGAGCCATACTATAAAGAACCTGTATTATTATGTCCATCAAGCACAAACTTGCAGACTGATGAATTGGGGTAGAATGCAGGTCTCTCTATATCCAGTGATATTGGGCATTGTTACTTCTGTACGTCCCTATTCATCAAAATGGGTTTAATGCTAAATATATCAGTCTGTAAAGTTGTGCGTGATGGAGGAACCGTTTGCTAGCATCACTTGCTTTTTGGTTACTGGAAAAGTTTTTTGTTGCGAGTGGTGTCTAGACTTGGCCGAGGGCAATTCATCTGCAATTGAATTAGACTATGTCCCTGAGACCAGAGATGGAAGGAGTCTCAAATAAAGAAATCTTCAGAATCTGCTTGAACTGCATGGCGTGCAACATGAGGAGAACAGTGAGAACGATGTGACTGCAATGAAAAAAGACTTGTTTAAAATAGACAATGATTTACGTAAATTTAAATGGCTTCAATCACAGAGACTTTATTTTGAAGCCTGTCTGAAACTGCACATTATTCCCTGTGGTCTATGGGTGCTAAATATGCTCATGTACGGAACTGTGTATAAAGACTTGTTATTGAAATGGCAGCAGATTAACACAGATACTAGTCGCAGCTACCTGCAACTTTTAACTGATTATTTTAAGCCTGAAGAGGTTAATTTGTCATCTGTCTGTAAGCTGCAAATGGACATGTATGAGAAATATCCAAAATCCATCGTGGATTTAAAACTCAACTCTCATGTATTCTTATATCTATGGATTTGGCTTTCTATCAAATATTTAGATATTGTTAATCTCTGTTATCAATGCTAAAATGTATTATTAATATGTATGACACTGTTTTTCTTACATGTTGACTATATTGTCTCTGTTCTAGTGTACTGGTATTTGGAGCTGTTCTCCCTGGACCTGTGCTGAAAATGGACCTGTATCCAGTCGGACTTTCCCGGTAAACAAATGTAAAATAATAAATAACATTGTAGCTGCCTATGAACAACAACTCATGGGTTATAAAAAGAAAAAGATACACAGGGATTTACAGGATTTCTCTAATGGGCGGGTCTTTGCCTGGCCCGGAGAACATAATAATAATGTGAACATTTACAACACTAACTCTTTTGGTTCACGTGTAGATGATCAGCATTCAGTAATTACGGATAATCCCTCTACAAGTGAATATGTGGAGAATGTTAATGCAGCAGCTGAGAAATAAGCCACGCCCCCTTCTGAATCTCTGGAAAGCAACGTTAATACAGCTAGGGAGGAGATCTTTAACGTACGAGTGGATAAAGGAGCTCATAGTAAACATGGCAGCCAGGATTTATACCTCCAATGGAAAGTAACCGTTTATAGTCTGCTGTATCCACTAGCACAAATTTAACCACACTATACCCCATTCGACGTGCACATTTTTGGGACCGATCTCAAAGCAGGGGTCAGATGAAACGGAAGGCATCTACAAAGGAAGAACAGTCCTTGATAATCAAGATGATGTGGCAGCAGGTCAACAGACGTTAATATGGAATATCTCCCATCAAGTGTTAACGGAAGATGAAACCAATGTATTAAATAAAGGTATGTCTTTTATCACCGGCGAGCAAAATGACTGTGACAGATATTTTAGAACTTAAAACATTCAGACGCAGTCTAATGTTGAAAATACAGTATAGTAATACAGATGGGAATATTGCTCAAAGAATTACCTTTAGAAAACCTAGTAGCTATATTCCAGTGAATGCTGCTGCAATTGAAACATTTGAAAAAAACATGCATAAAAGAGATTTATAATTTGTATGATGAGAATACCTCCAAGAAAAGCTTTAGAAATTTCAATAAAGAGGAGAGCTCAGCTTTAGATTTTTTTATGTCATGACCATTCTATTTCTGTGAGGCAGCGGATAAAGGAGGGCTACTGGTTGTAACGGATTATATTTTTTACAAAGAAGCTATGTTTAATATGTTGAATGACTCTACATTTTATCTGAAAGTTGACTTTCAACAGGTACATAAATGTAGTCTATTGATTTATAATGCATTGTTTGAATGCCTGCAATGCCATGCTGTTAGTTTAGATTTGTTTAAATATTTTATTGTGGAAAATCCGGTCATACCCATTATATAGGGACTCCCCAAGATTCATAAACATCCTGTGTTACCCCACATGAGGACTATTGTAACCCCTCTCTATTTTTGTTGAACAACATCTTAAACCTGTATTAAGGGAAAACATTAACATACTGATTGATACAAAACAATTTTTACAGGATTTATATGCTTACATTAGGACCTCATCACTAGGTAGGAGATGGCTTATGGTTACCATGGCTGTACAATCTCTGTTTACGGTTATCCCCAATAGGAAGGGCATAGTGTTGTTCAGACAGTATTTGGTGGAGGACGGGTTTTAAGATACACAGTTTATTGACCTGCTAATACTGCTGATGGAGTTAATCCTGGAGAAAATCATCTTTGTGTTTTGGGGATATTTTGTACAGACAGATGGATGGCGTGGCCATGGGTACCTTCTTGTGCCAAAGGCTACACCAACAACATCATGGCCATGTGGGAGAAGGAACATCTACTAAATGAAATGCAAGGATCTTTGAAATTATACAGGAGATTTGTGGATGAACTTTATATCCTCTGGGAAGGTGATGAACTTTCCTTTGTACCTTTTTTCTCAACTTTGAAAAATAGTACAAGCTTTCTTAGATTTTCCATGAAAAACTCATATGGCGCTATAGACTTCCTGGATGTTAAAATAATCCAGAAGGATGGAGGAGATTTTGAAACAGAGATCTGTAGAACAGAATGCTATAGAAATAGCTACCTCCATAGACAGAGCATGCATCCTCAGCATATTTTTAAAAATACTGTGAAAGGGCAGGGGCTCAGAACATCGAGATTAACAGCCAACTATGAGAAGTTTGAAGGAGAACCAAGTGATATGAAGGATAGATTTTTACAGAGAGGATATAATGAAGGTGAGAGCCAAAAGGCCCTTACTGATTTATCTGGGATGAGGGGAAAAAGAAGGCAAACCATATTTCTCCGAGGGGATTACTCCATCAACACCAGTGAATAATGCTTGGAAACCAATGAGAATACCAGTAACTTATTCCAGTAATGTCAGGTTACTGCAAGATGTGTATTGTGGGAACTGGAATATACACTGTGCTGATGATCATGTTAGACAATTGGTAGGGGAAAAATAAGAAATCCTTGAAAAGATTATTATGTGGACCCCGAATAATGTTGAGGACTGCAGAAGCTGTAGATATTGATAAATGTGGCACATTCCCGTGTGGTAAATGTAGTTTATGTACATATGTAGATACCAATGGCAAATTTTTACATCCAGACACAAAGAAAGTGTTTAAATTTAAACTATCCAATTTTAACAGCATGAACATTGTTTGCTTAGCTTGCACTTCCTTCTATGTTGGTATGACAACACGGAGATAGAGAGATCGCATGAGGGAGTACTTATATGACATCACAAGAGGGGCAGAAACGAATGCCCTAGCAAGATATGTTGGGGGAGATTGGTGATGCACATATGTTTAAATTCTTGGTGAGAGATAAGGTCTTTATTAATAATAGAGGGGGAGATGTTAAAATTAAAACAGAAACTAAGGAACTGGAGTGGATTATACGATTACGGGCGAATATGGGAAAAGGTTTAAATGATAAATTTAGCATTAAACCCATTTTGATGAATAGGGACTTACAGAAGTAGCAATGCTCAGTTTCACTGGATATAAATAGACCTACATTCTGCCCCAATTCATCAGTCTATAAGTTTGTGCCTGATGGACACACTAATACAGGTTCTTTATAGTATGGCTCCCCACTCTGTTGTATTACAGCCACTTAAGTATTGGTTGGAAGTTTTTATGATTAGACAAGATCGAACTGTTTTTATCTGGCTGATATATATGTTCATATAAGTATTTATATGACTTTTTAATATACGAGTACTTGTAGGAATGTTTAATTCGAGTTCTATAAGGCAATGCTCGGACATGGTTATCTGTTTTCCCTTGCTTTTTATGCCATGTGACTTAAAATTTGATTGAAGGAGAAGATGATTAGCATAATTAATTGAAATGCTAAGTATAAATTCTGTAGAGTAGTGATTTGTATTATCTGATGAAGTGGCTTGGGCCACGAAAGTGCTCACCTGGTATACTTGACTTGTTTCATTTCTATTTTATGTTTTGTACAGCCGTGGTCTGGTGCCTCCTTTATCTGCTTTTCAACTTAAAAGTAAAGTTGATTTGCAATTTTTTCTTGCTTGTTTAAGTATTAAGCAGCCATTTAGCAGCTAGCAAAAGAACTGAAAATTTAGTTTAGCCTTTGGATTTAGCACGGTAAAATGGCTAATATCTTCACTGTAGTTTGCACTTGAGCATATGAGAATGGAGTTGATCAAGAGTTTTTTTTTCTATGCTTATTTGTCTAACTTACCAGGAAATTGTTAGCTAGCAGGTCAGTTTTTTTCTAGATGCCAACAAAACACACTCCATCTGATTGTTAGTGTACAAGCTACCATATGGACAGTGTCAACAGCCAAGTAAGTACTAGTTTCTGCTATGATCGTTCAAACAAATATGAAACATAGGCAACAGTCACAGTCAGCGTAATTCAAAACTATTACACATGGTATAAATACAAAACCATAGGACTTTTTTCAAAAGTTCATCTTAGACTACACAGTACTCCTTTATTACTACTTGCTCATTATTAGTAAATGACTATTATAGTACACAATGACAAAGCATAAGCAGGAAATTAACTCTTGTAAAAGCAAAAATTAACAGTGCTACACACAATCTCTCTAAGGTTAAGTAACACAATTTGGTATTTTTTTTAGAAAACTGAAATGCAATAACAACCCATCATTAATTTTCACAAATGGCATTAAATCTAGTCTGTTGCACTATGGGCTCATAATCATGCTGTTTTCTTATACTATGACCACTGATTTTCTGTAGTTGAAAAACTGGATGGGAGGCTAATAATATAAATCAGTTGTTTGAGATTCCAATACTAGGACACAGCTCAATGTTTGCAATATTTTATTACTACTATTACTATAAGTAGTACTAGTACTTTAATATTATATATTTCTGTGTACCTGAAACACTACAAGAATGCAGCGAATGATGAAAGTGTCACAGTTGACCATTGCTTTCTCCAGAATGTCACAAATGCTGTTAAGATGGTGAGCTTCAACTGAAAGTTGCTTGGCTAAGAAGCTTGTAACTGGCAGACTGCTACTGGCTGCCAAAAGATGAAGCTGGTGGATGCACATGGCTCCAACATGATGCAGCATCTGGCTAATAACTTCACCAGTTGTAACAGTTTCATCTATGAAATAAAAAAGTGACAATTTTTTATTTCAGTAATAGAGTGACAATTTCAGCAACAAAACAGACAGACACACATACCAAAAATAAAAAAGGTAGCGCAAGTAGAAGTCACATTTGAAAAAGTCCAACCACTGCACACACAATTTCTACAGAAAGCAGTTTTTACACCTCTGCTACAAAGTTACATTACTGTAAAATAATACTTAACAGTCAACATACTTGCAAAACAATAACTACACTGCCAACCTTAGCTGAGTAAGTGAAGCTGAGTGCTGATTGGCTTGCCAGGACTGATCAAAGTTAAGTAACCATCAATCTCCTTTCTCATCCCAAGGTGAAGGCAACAGATGACATGGTAAAGAAACTAACCAAATATGACAGTCAAAAATACAGTTATAGCCTGTTAAGATGCAGTGCTCACCACAACATCTGCACTCTAATTGGCTTAGATTTACAGATGCTACATCCATATTTGCAGTGTTCTAAGGTGACTAATAGCCCATAGGCTAAACTAAGGACTTAAAATGCCAAACATTTTCTAGTACTTCAAACACCATTAAAGGATACTGGCATATCAACTAATAAAAGAATGTGACCTATCAGAAGAAAGGTGAGTAATACAGTGACATGTGGTGAATGCAGCATCACCGGGGGGGGGGGGGGAGCATGAATGAGACTATTGGACATGAGAAAAGATAAACTGATCAAACTTTTTTTCTTTAATTCAAAAATTCAAGCACATATGAACCTGCAAAAATAAAACTGTCAACAGACTTTTATGCAAGGTAGAAATAAACAAGTTCACTGGAAAATATCTAGAAATTCAATGTACTACTATTTTTTTTTTGCTCAAATTATCATGTATGACATAGGCAATCTTACATCACGTTGTCAAATGTTTGCCTCTCCTCCACAAAACCACACTGATCCATATCTATCAATGCTGACATCACTTTTGCCATTCTTTTAGCCATTATACACAAACATTTTATAATCATGGTTTAGTATTGAAATGGGCCTGTATGAAGCTAGATCTGATGGATCTTTATCCTCTTTAGGCATTACAGACACCACCGCTTTCTTCCAGGATGCGGGTACTTCTCCTCCTCCTAAAATACTGTTAAACAAAATCTTTCAGATCTTTATCAGTTTTTTTCCCTTCTAGCTTCCAAACTTCCACAGGAATGTCATCTATTCCTGGGGATTTCCCCATAGATAGGTTATATATCACCATGTTTATCTCATCTCTGCTTAAACCTGTTAGTAACTGAGCCTCCTCTACCTCTAATCTTGTCATATTTAATTCTTACATAAACATTTCAATATTTAGCTTTTCTTGATTTCCATATTTCTCCATACAGGCTTTCACAGAATTTCCAAAATATTTCCAGTACCTCTACAGGATGTCTTGATATAGGCTCCCTAAGCTTCCTGACAGCCCTTTCTACTTTCTGTTGCCTAAGCATCGTGCTAAAAGTTTTAGTGCTCTACAGTTATCATCAAAACAGTTGCTTAGTAGCAATCTTTCTAAACTCATGCATATTACTGAGGTAATCCCTTATTTTCTGTTTAGCATTCTGCAGTTGCTTCTCTTGTCAAGATTTGCACTGGACATGATGAGGGTGGACAGGATTAGGAATAAGTATATTAGAGGGTCAGCCCAGGTTGGAAAGTTTGGCGACAAAGCCAGAGAGGCAAGATTACGTTGGTTTGGACACGTGCTGAGGAGGGATGCAGAGCATATTGGGAAAAACATGCTAAGGATGAAGCTGCCAGGTAACAGGAAAACAGGAAGGCCTAAGATAAGGTTTATGGATGTGGTGGGAGAGGACATGCAGGTGGTTGGTGTGACACAGCAAGATGCAGAGGACAGGAAGAAATGGAAACAGATGATTGGCTGTGGAAACCCTAACGGGAGCAGCCGAAAGAAGAAAATTCTGCAGTTGCTCCTCTTCTTGGTCTGTGAGATTCCTCCTATTTTGCAATACTCTAAAAATTTGTGACTCCCTCTAAAATAATTCTTGTTACTTCTTAACTATATCTCCCTTTATTTCACCCTACTTTTCAACTCCACTTTAATTTTATCCCACTCCCTAGTTATACATTCAGATGAAATTTCAATCTTCGCTAACAGCTCTTGAATAATTTTCACTACTCATTCCTTACCTCTCTTTTCAACAGAAAGCTGAGAAAGCACCAGTGTCATTTTTATTTCATTACTCCATGTTTTTATTTTAGTTATTATTGGCACATGATCTGAAATAGTTATTGAGTGTGTATCAAGACCTTCAAATAAATGCACATGTTCCTGTGAAATGTAAATTCTGTCTAGACTAGCCTAGTTTTTGGGCAGCTATCAATGTGCAGCTATCTTGGAAGTCGAAATTCAATGTACTTCTGAAGCAAAATGAGATACTGAAATAAAAATAAAAAAAAAAAAAATGGTCCCCTTACTACACCCTACTGCTCATTCAACTAATTTCTACCATTCATGCAAAAGTATTCCACCAAACTAAAGATGTCAAAAATGGACAAAGAAAAAACTTCTACAATCACATTAGGATTAAGTAGTAGAGATAGCTAAAATATTTGTGCTACATTTGAAATACTCAGTGACCGATTCCACAATGGTGCTTACCGACATTATTATGACACTAAAGAAATTAAATGGGAAGGGGGAAAGTTTCACAATTTCGCCTTTTGACAAACTGTATATACTACGTTATGTCATTTCCCTATTAAACAAATGTTATGGGTACACTGAGTAAATTCTCATGCAACTGAATGATGTGGAACTATTACATTTGAAAAACACCATTTAAATATCTGTGGCTCTGGTTTGTCCCAACACTGAGATTTAATAATTGTAAATATAAACCAAACCCCCCCCCCCCAAACTTGTGCTCCATACATCAATGAAATCCTTCAAAACAGAGGGTTTTTTTGGCAAATTAAGCATGCACCTCCAAAACCTTTTTTTTTCTCTGCGGTCAATCCATCCTTCTTTGAAGCACTGCTTCTCCCTCCATATAATTCAAAACAAAGACCATAGACAATTTCTTGCAATGCTACCCTGAAAACTGCTGCAGCCTTCTGTACCAAACAATGGAATATTTTTGAGGGCTGGACCGACCTTTTCTACCATATATGCATTCCTTATACTTCTTTTTTAAACTCTATTACTAAATTATCACTTAAGATACAGGTGCATACCATACCTCTCAACCTGGAAACATCAAAAATCTGAACAAAGGCCCCATGAAAAACAGGTAAAAATCTGTATGCTGATTAACATAAAATCTGCATACATAATTATGTAGCACCACTCTCTCCGATGGAATTGTGGGATACCAACTTTCAAACACAAACTGAAGAAAAGACAACCAAAATATGGCCCCAGAGACCCAGACCCTGTAGTAAATGGTAACCATTTTCTTTTAAATGTGTAGCAATGATGTTCATTGGGAAGGGAGAAGACGATGAACCTTAGGATTTTGTTTTCGGTAACTTGTAGTATGTGGGTTTTATGGTAAAAATAGGGCATTTAATGGTAGAATATTATAGTTCACTAGGACCTCCAAAAGTCACTCTTCATGGCCTACTGATCAATGGCGTACAATTTGTTCCGCCTGTAGCTGTCTGAGTTTGTCGCCCTTCCCCCCTCTCAAAATTATGGTCGAATGGGGCTTCTCCCCAGGCCTGAGGTGAAGTAAAATACTTTGCACTGTAACTGTCTTGTTCAGCCTACATGTTTCATTAAACTTTCACCCTAACCTCCACTGCTGCATCTCTGGGGTCAGAGGATGATTCTGTTCTTTACTTCTTTCTGATGTCAAACAAGCACATTGGCAAGTATTGTTACAGAAGGACCTCCACAATATTCACAGCCACCTACTTAATTCCCACCACTACCTTCCTCACTAAATCCTCATATCTTACCATTCAGCCATGTAGTTACAGATTCTCAGTCTTAGTCATACCTTAAGTCAATTTAGTTCTGTAGATTTCACATACAGCAAGTAGATGTAGTTTTGAATTAAGTTCATATACAATCCAATCAAAATGTAGATGATCCCGTCTTGTCTAACTAGAGGAAGGCAAAAATGATGAGAAAGTAGCAAAGCCATCCAGTAACTGCAGCACTATAAAAGACCTACGACATTGTTGGAAAGAGCTGTATATGTCAAAACATTTACAGACATTTTAATATCACAGTAAATGTACATATAAAAGACTGCAGATAACTTAGCAGCTTACATTATAATAGTTATGGAGACAAATAATGGGTTAACTGACACCCCACTGAACTGTCAAACCACAGTCATTCAGCCCTCCCTCACCACAATGTGGTGGCCTATAAGCATATACCAAGGACAAGAGATATCAGAAGGGGCTAGAGTACCTGATCCTCAAGCTGTCCTCTGCTTGCATACTACTCCTGTTTGCTCCCAATCTTAGCTCACCAGCTTACCCTTGACTACCTCTGTTACTGAAGCGCAATACTGTCTTCCAAACTCCCGGTTACTCTACACCATGTGGGACTATATTATAAATATACACACACACACACACACACACACACACACATATACGCATGTATATCCATATATATATATATATATATATATATATATATATATATACGCATATATATATATATATATATATATATATATATATATATATATATATATATATATATATATATATATATATATATATATATATATATATATATATATATATATACATATATATAGATATATATATATCCATATATATATATATATATATATATATATACACACACACACACACATATATATATATGGATTTAGTACATATGCTCAAATGCATAAACCAGTGAAGGTGAAATACACGAACAGAAACCACCGAAAACACTAAACAAAAATACATTCCACCGAATCACTAATCACCGAACTTAGTATAGCGCAATTAAGCACTAATTTATTGATTTACAGCAGTCCATTTGATATAAATTACAACAACCCAGGTAAAGCGTTAGAAGTATGCAAACAGACATAGCTGATATGTGTAGGCTACCACGTGGTGTCCTGGGACAAGCTTACAAAACTAAAACTTCACAACGAGGTGCAGAAATACTGATTCTAGATGGATACGTCTACCAATTAGAGAAGAAAACTAAAAGCCGTAAATACTGGAATTGTAAATACAAGATCACCAGCAAATGTACAGGTAGAGCAATTACTATCTCTGTAACCGATGGTGAAGAACTTGTAAAATCTGTTGAACATTGTCACACAGGTAAACCACAAGAAGTGGAAAAATACAGGATTAGAGCGAAGTGTTAAAGCAAAGGGATTCCCTTTCTAGGGATACACCTTGTGTTATAGTGGACGATGCTGTAGCCTCCACTTCCTTAGAGTTTGCACTGTATT